>NC_029791.2:50366085-50386395 GCF_000816755.2 Arachis ipaensis
CGACCCTTACTCACGTAAGGTATTACTTGGACGACCCAGTGCACTTGCTGGTTAGTGGTACGAGTTGTGAAAAATGTTATTCACAATTCGTGCACCAAGTTTTTGGCGCCGTTGCCGGGGATTGTTCGTGTTTGGACAACTAACGGTGGAAGGATCAACAAAGGCCTCAACAAGGCTTTAATAATGGTGGAAGAAATAGGTTTAACAATAGTAAACCTTTTCCATCATCCACTCAGCAACAGACAGAGAATTCTGAGCAGAATCCATCTAACTTAGCAAACTTAGTCTCTGATCTATCTAAGGCCACTGTGAGTTTCATGAATGAAACAAGGTCCTCCATTAAAAATTTGGAGGCACAAGTGGGCCAGCTGAGTAAGAAGATCACTGAAATCCCTCTCAGTACTCTCCCAAGCAATACAGAAGAGAATCCAAAAGGAGAGTGCAAGGCCATTGACATAAGCACCATGGCCGAACCCAAAGAAGGAGAGGAGGACGTGAATCCCAAGGAGGAAGACCTCCTGGGACGTCCAGTGACCAATAAGGAGTTTCCCTTTGAGGAACCAAAGGAATCTGAGGCTCAATTAGAGACCATAGAGATTCCATTGAACCTCCTTCTGCCCTTCATGAGCTCTGATGAGTATTTTTCCTCTGAAGAGGATGAAGACATTACTGAAGAGCAAGTTGCTAAGTACCTTGGTGCAATCATGAAGCTAAATGCCAAATTATTTGGTAATGAGACTTGGGAAGATGAACCTCCCTTGCTCACCAATGAACTAAATTCATTGGATAGGCAGAAATTACCTCAAAAGAAACAGGATCCTGGCAAATTCTTAATACCCTGTACCATAGGCACCATGACTTTTGAGAAGGCTCTGTGTGACCTGGGGTTAGGAATAAACTTAATGCCACTCTCTGTAATGGAGAAACTTCGGATCTTTGAGGTGCAAGCTGCCAGAATCTCATTAAAGATGGCAGACAACTCAAGAAAACAGGCTTATGGACAAGTAGAGGACGTGTTAGTAAAGGTTGAAGGCCTTTACATCCCTGCTAATTTCATAATCCTAGACACTAGGAAGGAAGATGATGAATCCATCATCCTTGGAAGACCCTTCCTGGCCACAGCAAGAGCTGTGATTGATGTAGACAGAGGAGAGTTGGTCCTTCAACTGAATGAGGACAACCTTGTGTTTAAGACTCAAGGATCTCCTTCTGTAACCATGGAGAGGAAGCATGAAAAGCTTCTCTCACTACAGAGTTAACTAAAGCCCCCACAGTCAAACTCTAAGTTTGGTATTAGGAGGCCACAACCAAACTCTAAGTTTGGTGTTGAACCCCCACATTCAAACTCTAAGTTTGGTGTTGGGAGGTTCCAACCTTGCTCTGATTATCTGTGAGGCTCTATGAGAGCTCACTGTCAAGCTATTAACATTAAAGAAGCACTTGTTGGGAGGCAACCCAATGTTATTTAATCATATCTATTTTATTTTCTTTTTGTTATTCCATGTTTTATTAGGTTGATAATCATGTGAAGTCACAAAAACTACTGAAAAATAAAAAACAAAATGAAAAACAACATTGAAAACAGCACACCCTGGAGGAGAGCAGTATGGCGTTTAAACGCTAGAAACAAGCATTTGTTTGGCGTTTAACGCCAAAAACAGGCACCAAGCTGGCGTTTAACGCCAGAAACAAGCATCTACCTGGCGTTAAACGCCAGAAACAAGCTACATTTGGGTGTTTAATGCTAGAAACAGGTAGCAGTCTGGCGTTAAACGCCAGGATTGCACAACAAGGGCGTTTTACACGCCTAATTGGGGCAGGGATGTTAAGTCCTTGACCCCACTTGATCTGTGGACCCCATAGGATCCCCTCAGGATCTGTGGACCCCATAGGGCCCCACAGGATCTGTGGACCCCCAGGATCCCCACATTTTCTTCTCTCCTCTTCACACCTTTTCATAACTCTCTTCCCCAAATACCCTTCACCAATCACCTCAATCGCTCTTCCCCATCACCTCATCACCACTCACATCCATCTTCTCTTCCCCATAAACCCCACCTACTTCCAAAATAAAAACTATTTTCCCTCCCAAACCCAACCCTAATGGCCGAACCCTAAACCCCCCACACTTCTATATAAACCCCTCATTCCTTCTTCATTTTCACACAACACAACCCTCTCTTCTTCCCCTTGGCCGAATACATCCCTCTCTCCCTCTCCTCCATTTCTCTTCTTCTTCTCATTCTTTCTTTCTTCTTTTGCTCGAGGACGAGCAAACATTTTAAGTTTGGTATGGTAAAAGTATAGCTTTTTGTTTTTCCATAACCATTTATGGCACCTAAGGCCAGAAAAACCTCTAGAAAAAGAAAAGGGAAGGCAATTGCTTCCACCTCTGAGTCATGGGAGATGGAGAGATTCATCTCAAAGGTCCATCAAGACCACTTCTATGAAGTTGTGGCCAAGAAGAAAGTGATCCCTAAGGTTCCTTTCAAGCTAAAAAAGAATGAGTATCCGATGATCCGACTTGAGATCCAAAGAAGAGGTTGGAAAGTTCTCACCAACCCCATTCAACAAGTCGGGATCCTAATGGTTCAAGAGTTCTATGCAAACGCATGGATCACTAGGAACCATGATCAAAGTGTGAATCTGAATCCAAAGCATTGGCTTACCATGGTTCGGGGGAAATACTTAGATTTCAGTCTGGAAAATGTAAGGCTGGCGTTCAACTTGCCAATGATGGAAGAGAACGCACGCCCCTACACAAAAAGGGTCAACTTTGATCAAAGGTTGGACCAAGTCCTCATAGACATATGTGAGGAAGGAGCTCAATGGAAAATTGACTCAAGAGGCAAGCCGGTTCAATTAAGAAGACATGACCTCAAACCAGTGGCTAGGGGATGGCTAGGGTTCATTCAACGCTCAATCATTCCTACTAGTAACCGGTCTGAAGTTACTATAGACCGGGCCATCATGATCCATAGTATCATGATTGGAGAGGAGGTGGAAGTTCACGAGATTATACCTCAAAAACTTTACAAGGTGGCTGACAAGTCCTCCACTTGGGCAAGGTTAGCCTTTCCTCACCTCAATTAGAGAAGATCAAAGAGCTATGAGGGAGGAGCAAGAAAGACAAGGAAGAGACATAGAGGAGCTCAAGAGCACCATTGGTTCTTTAAGAAGAGGAAGACGCCACCCTCACTAAGGTGGACTCATTCCTTAATCTCCTTGTTCTTATTTTTCTATTTTTCGTTTATTATGCTTCATGTTTATCTATGTTTGTGTCTTTACTATATGATCATTAGTGTCTGAGTGTCTATGCCTTAAAGTTATGAATATGAATCTATCACCTTTCTTAAATGAAAAATGTTTTAATTACAAAAGAACAAGAAGTACATGGTTTCGAATTCATCCTTGAAACTAGTTTAATTATTTTGATGTGGTGACAATACTTTTTGTTTTCTGAATGAATGCTTGAATAGTGCATATGTCTTTTGAAGTTGATGTTTATGAATGTTAAATATGTTGGCTCTTGAAAGAATGATGAAAAGGAGAAATGTTATTTGATGATCTGAAAAATCATAAAAATGATTCTTGAAGCAAGAAAAAGCAGTGAATACAAAAGCTTGCAGAAAAAAAAAGAAAAGAAAAAAATGGCGAAAAAAAAGGGAAAAAGAAAAAGCAAGCAGAAAAAGCAAATAGCCCTTAAAACCAAAAGGCAAGGGTAAATAAAAAGGATCCAAGGCTTTGAGCATCAGTGGATAGGAGGGCCTAAAGGAATAAAATCCGCGCCTAAGCGGCTAAACCAAGCTGTCCCTAACCATGTGCTTGTGGCGTGAAGGTGTCAAGTGAAAACTTGAGACTGAGCAGTTAAAGTCAAGGTCCAAAGCAAAAACAGAGTGTGCTTAAGAACCCTGGACACTTCTAATTGGGGACTTTAACAAAGCTGAGTCACAATCTGAAAAGGTTCACCCAGTTATGTGTTTATGGCATTTATGTATCCGGTGGTAATACTGGAAAACAAAGTGCTTAGGGCCACGGCCAAGACTCATAAAGTAGATGTGTTCAAGAATCAACATACTGAACTAGGAGAATCAATGACACTATCTGAATTCTAAGTTCCTATAGATGCCAATCATTCTGAACTTCAATGGATAGAGTGAGATGCCAAAACTATTCAAGAGGCAAAATGCTACAAGTCCCGCTCATCTGATTGGAGCTAAGTTTCATTGATATTTTAGAATCTATAGTATATTCTCTTCTTTTTATCCTATTTTATTTTCAGTTGCTTGGGGACAAGCAACAATTTAAGTTTGGTGTTGTGATGAGCGGATAATTTATACGCTTTTTGGCATTGTTTTTACATAGTTTTTAGTATAATTTAGTTAGTTTTTAGTATATTTTTATTAGTTTTTAAATAAAAATCACATTTCTGGACTTTACGATGAGTTTGTGTGTTTTTCTGTGATTTTAGGTATTTTTTGGCTGAAATTGAGGGACTTGAGCAAAAATCATATTCAGAGGTTGAAGAAGGACTGCAGATGCTGTTGGATTCTGACCTTTCTGCACTCAAAGTGAAGTTTCTCGAGCTACAGAACTCCAAATGGCACACTCTCAATTGCTTTAGAAAGTAGACATCCAGGGCTTTTCAGCAATATATAATAGTCCATACTTTGCCCGAGTTTAGATGATGCAAACTGGCGTTCAACGCCAGTTCCATGCTGCATTCTGGAGTTAAACGCCAGAAACAGGTTGCAAAGTGGTGTTAAACGCCAGAAACAGGTTACAAACTGGCATTCAACTCCAAGAAAAGCCTCTACACGTGTAAAGCTCAATGCTCAGCCCAAGCACACACCAAGTGGGCCCCAGAAGTGGATTTCTGCATCATTTACTCATTTCTGTAAACCCTAGTAACTAGTTTAGCATAAATAGGACTTTTTACTATTGTATTTACATCTTTGTATTATCTTTTGATCTTTAGATCACATTTGGGGGCTGGCCTCTCGGCCATGCCTGAACCTTCATCACTTATGTATTTTCAACGGTAGAGTTTCTACACACCATAGATTAAGGTGTGGAGCTCTGCTGTTCCTCATGAATTAATACAAAGTACTATTATTTTTCTATTCAATTCAAGCTTATTCCGATTCTAAGATATTCATTCACACCTCAATATGAATGTGATGATCCTAACAGTCATCATCATTCCCAACTATGAACGCGTGCCTGACAACCACTTCCGTTCTA
Organism: Arachis ipaensis; assembly: GCF_000816755.2. Taxonomy (NCBI): domain Eukaryota; kingdom Viridiplantae; phylum Streptophyta; class Magnoliopsida; order Fabales; family Fabaceae; genus Arachis; species Arachis ipaensis. Next base: position 50,371,330 of record NC_029791.2, read on the forward strand.
CCTTAGATTGAATGAGTATCTCTGGGATTCCTTAATCAGAATCTTCGTGGTATAAGTTAGAATCCATGGACGGCCATTCTTGAGATCCGAAAAGTCTAAACCTTGTCTGTGGTATTCCAAGTAGGATCTGGGAAGGGATGGCTGTGATGAGCTTCAAACTCACGAGTGCTGGGCGTAGTGACAGACGCAAAAGGATCAATGGATCCTATTCCAGTATAATCGAGAACCGACAGATGATTAGCCATGCAGTGACAGCGCATTGGACCATTTTCACTGAGAGGATAGGATGTAGCCATTGACAACGGTGATGCCTAACATACAGCTTGCCATAGAAAGGAGTATGAACGATTGGATGAAGACAATAGGAAAGCAGAGGTTCAGGAGGAACGAACGCATCTCTATACGCTTATCTGAAATTCTCACCAATGAATTATATAAGTATCACTATCTTTATTTTATATTTTATTTATCTTTTAATTATTAAATATCCATAATCAATTGAATCCGCCTGACTGAGATTTACAAGGTGACCATAGCTTGCTTCAAGCCGACAATCTCCGTAGGATCGACCCTTACTCACGTAAGGTTTATTACTTGGACGACCCAGTGCACTTGCTAGTTAGTTGTGCGAAGTTGTGACAAAGAACTAAGATTATGAACGTGTGTATTAAGTTTTTAGCGCCGTTACCAAGGAATGGAACCGTCACGATTTCTGCACACCAATACCACAGACAAGGTTTAGACTTTCCGGATCTCAGGAATGGCCGCCAATAATCCTAGCCTATACCACGAAGACTCTGATCATGAACCAAGAGGCTAAGAGATACACACTCAATCTAAGGTAGAATGGAAGTGGTTGTCAGGCACGTGTTCATAGGTTGAGAATGATGATGAGTGTCACGGATCATCACATTCTTCCCGGTTAAGTACAAGCGAGTATCTTAGAACAGAAACAAGCGTGATTGAATAGAAAACAGAAGTAATTGCATTAATTCATCGAGACACAGCAGAGCTCCTCACCCCCAACCATGGGGTTTAGAGACTCATGCCGTCAGAAATACAATATGAAACATGTAAAATGTCATAAGGTACATAGTAAGTCTCTAAAAGTTGTTTTTATACTAAACTAGTAGCTAAGGTTACAGAAAATATGTAATTAAGTGTAGATAGTGTAGAAATCCACTTCCGGGGCCCACTTGGTGTGTGCTTGGGCTAAGCATTGAGCTTTACACGTGTAGAGGCTTCTCTTGGAGTTAAACGCCGGGTTGTAGCATGTTTCTGGCGTTTAACTCTGGTTTGTAACCTGTTTCTGGCGTTTAACGCCAGAATAGGGTAAAGACTTGGCGTTAAACGCCAATTTCCGTCGTCAAAACTTGGGCAAATTATTGACTATTATATATTGCTGGAAAGCCCTGGATGGCTACTTTCCAACTCAATTGAGAGCGTACGATTTGGTCTTCTGTAGCTCCAGAAAATCCATTTCGAGTGCAGGGAGGTCAGAATCCAATAGCATCTACAGTCCTTTTTCAGCCTCTGAATCAGATTTTTGCTCAGGTCCCTCAATTTCAGCCAGAAAATACCTGAAATCATAGAAAAACACACAAACTCATAGTAAAGTCCAGAAATGTGAATTTTGAATAAAAACTAATAAAAATATACTAAAAAGTAATTAAAACATGCTGAAAACTACTTAAAAACAATGCCAAAAAGCGTATAAATTATCTGCTCATCACAACACCAAACTTAAATTGTTGCTTGTCCCCAAGCAATTGAAAATCAAATAGGATAAAAAAAAGAGAATATACTATTAATTCTAAAATATCAATGAAACTTAGTTCCAATTAAATGAGCAGGACTAGTAGCTTTTTGCCTCTGAACAGTTTTGGCATCTCACTTTATCCTTTGAAGCTCAGAATGACTGGTATCTATAGGAACTCAGAATTTGGATAGTGTTATTGATTCTCCTAATTCAGTATGTTGATTCTTGAACACAGCTACTTTATGAGTCTTGGTCGTGGCCCTAAGCACTTTGTTTTCCAGTATTACCACCGGATACATAAATGCCACAGACACATAACTGGGTGAATCTTTTCAGATTGTGACTCAGCTTTGCTAAAGTCCTCAATTAGAGGTGTCCAGAGTTCTTAAGCACACTCTTTTTGCTTTGGATCACGACTTTAACCGCTCAGTCTCAAGCTTTTCACTTGACACCTTCACGCCACAAGCACATGGTTAGAGATAGCTTGATTTAGCCGCTTAGGCCAGGATTTTATTCCTTTGGGCCCTCCTATCCATTAATGCTCAAAGCCTTGGATCCTTTTTATTTTACCCTTACCTTTTGGTTTAAAGGGTTACTGGCTTTTTGCTCTTGCCTTTTGGTTTAAAGAGCTCTTGGCTTTTTCTGCTTGCTTTTTCTTTTTCTTTCTCTTTTTTTTTGCCATTTTTTTCGCAAGCTTTTGCTTTTCACTGCTTTTTCTTGCTTCAAGAATCAATTTTATGATTTTTCAGATTATCAAATAACATTTCTCCTTTTTCATCATTCTTTCAAGAGCCAACAATTTTAACATTCATAAACAACAAATTCAAAAATATGCACTGTTCAAGCATTCATTCAGAGAAACAAAAAGTATTGTCACCACATCAAAATAATTAAACTAATTTCAAGGATGAATTCAAAATCATGTACTTCTTGTTCTTTTGTGATTAAAAACATTTTTCATTTTAGAAAGGTGATGGATTCATAGGACATTCATAGCTTTATGGCATAGACACTAGACACTAATGATCATGTAAGAAAGATACAAACATAAATAAACATAAAGCATAGAGAACAAAAACAGAAAAAATAAATAGACAAGGAGATTAAGGAACGGGTCCACCTTAGTAAGGGTGGCGTCTTCTTCCTCTTGAAGAACCAATGGTGCTCTTGAGCTCCTTTATGTCTCTTCCTTGCCTTTGTTGCTCCTCCCTCATAGCTCTTTGATCTTCTCTAATCTCATGGAAGGTGCCATATGGTTATGAAAAATTAAAAAGCGGGGCTTTTTCCACACCAAACTTAAAATGTTTGCTCGTCCTCGAGCAAAAGAAGAAAGAAAAGAAGAGATGGAGATGTGTGGTGGGTTCGGCCAAGGGAGGGTGATAGTGTGTATGAGGGGTTTATGATGGATGGATGTGAGTGGTGAAGATAGTATGGAAAAGAGGGTGGGGTAGGTGGGGATCCTGTGGGGTCCACAGATCTTAAGGGGTCAAGGACTTAGCATCCCTGCTCCATTTAGGCGTGTAAATGCCCTTAGAGTGCAATCCTGGCGTTTAACGCTGGACTGCTGCTTGTTTCTGGCGTTAAATGCCTGCTTTTCTCCTTTTATTGGCGTTTAACGCCAAGTTGGTGCTTGTTCCTGGCGTTAAACGCCAGACTGTAGCTTGTTTCTAGCATTTAATGCCAGCTTGATGCTTCTTTCTGGCGTTAAACGCCAGTCTGATGCTTCTTACTGGCGTTTAAATGCCAGTAAGCTCTTCCTCCAGGGTGAGCTGTTTTTAATGCTATTTTTTTATTTTGCTTTCATTTTTGTGACTCCACATGATCATTATCCTAAAGAAAACATAAAATAAAAATGGAAAATAGAAAATTAACATAGATAAGTAAAAATTGGGTTGCCTCCCAATAAGCGCTTCTTTATTGTCTTTAGCTGGACCTTACTGAGCTTTTAATCTACTCTCAGCTTTGAGCATTCTTGCTCAACATTGCCTTCAAGATAATGCTTGACTCTCCGTCCATTAACAATGAACTTCTTATTAGAATCAATGTCTTGAAGCTCCACATAGCCATATGGTGACACACTTGTAATCACATATGGTCCCCTCCACCGGGATTTTAGTTTCCCGGGGAATAATCTGAACCTAGAGTTAAACAGAAAACCTTCTATCCTGGTTCAAAGACTCTAGATAACAGCTTTCTGTTATGCCACCTTTTTGCTTTCTCTTTGTAAAGCTTGGCATTTTCGAAAGCAGTAAGTCTGAATTCCTCTAGCTCATTCAGCTGGAGCAATCTTTTTTCTCCAGCTAATTTGGCATCAAAGTTTAGGAACCTGGTTGCCCAGTAGGCCTTATGCTCCAGTTCCACGGGTAGATGACAGGCCTTACCATACACAAGCTGGTATGGAGAGGTCTCTATAGGAGTCTTGAATGCTGTTCTGTATGCCCACAGAGCGTCATCCAAGCTTCTTGTCCAATCTTTTCTACGGATACTTACAGTCTGTTCCAGGATTCTTTTTAGTTTTCTATTAGAGACTTCAGCTTACCCATTTGTCTGTGGATGATATGGAGTTGCCACCTTGTGGCTAATTCCATATCGGACCATAGCAGAGTAAAGCTGTTTGTTGCAGAAGTGAGTGCCCCCATCACTGATTAGTGCTCTAAGGACACCAAACCTGCTGAAGATATGTTTCTGGAGGAACTTCAGCACTGTCTTAGTATCATTGGTGGGTGCTGCAATGGCCTCTGCCCATTTGGATACATAGTCGACTGCCACCAGAATATAAGTGTTTGAGTATGATGGTGGGAAAGGCCCCATGAAGTCAATACCCCATACATCAAACAACTCAATCTCTAAGATCCCTTGCTGAGGCATGGTGTAACTATGAGGCAGATTACCAGCTCTCTGGCAGCTGTCACAGTTACGCACAAACTCTCAGGAGTCTTTATAGAGAGTGGGCCAGTAGAAGCCACATTGGAAGACTTTTGTGGCTGTTCGCTCACCTCCGAAATGTCCTCCATATTGTGATCCATGAAAATGCCACAGGATATTCTGTGCTTCTTCTCTAGGCACACACCTATGGATTATTCCGTCTGCACATCTCTTAAAGAGATATGGTTCATCCTACAGGTAGTACTTTGCATCAGTAATTAATTTTTTCTTTTGTTGCCTGCTGTACTCCTTGGGTATGAATCTTGTAGCTTTATAGTTTGCAATGTCTGCAAACCATGGTGTTTCCTGAATGGCAAACAATTGCTCATCCGGAAAGGTTTCAAAGATCTCAATAGAGGGAAAGGACGCCCCTTCTACTGGCTCTATCCGGGACAGATGATCAGCCACTTGATTCTCTGTCCCTTTTCTGTCTCTTATTTCTATATCAAACTCTTGCAGAAGTAACACCCATCTTATGAGCCTGAGTTTTGAATCCTGCTTTGTGAGTAGATATTTAAGAGAAACATGGTCAGTGTACACAATAACTTTTGATCCTACTAAGTATGATCTAAACTTGTCAATGGCATAAACCACTGCAAGCAATTCTTTTTCTGTGGTTGTGTAATTTTTCTGGGCATCATTTAAAACACGGCTAGCATAATAAATAACATGCAGAAGTTTGTTATGCCTCTGTCCCAATACTGCACCAATGGCATGGTCACTGGCATCACACATTAGTTCGAATGGTAATGTCCAGTCTGGTGCAGAAATAACTGGTGCTGTGACCAGCTTAGCTTTCAGAGTTTCAAACGCCTACAGGCACTCTGTGTCAAACACAAATGGCGTGTCAGCAGCTAGCAGGTTGCTCAGAGGTTTTATAATTTTTGAAAAATCCTTTATAAACCTCCTATAGAATCCTGCATGCCCCAGAAAGCTTCTGATTGCCTTAACATTGGCAGGTGGTGGTAATTTTTCAATTACTTCCACTTTAGCTTGATCTACCTCTATTCCCTTGTTTGAAATTTTATGCCCAAGGACAATTCCTTCAGTCACCATAAAGTGACATTTTTCCCAGTTTAAAACTAGGTTAGTCTCTTGGCATCTTTTCAGAACAAGTGCTAAATGGTTAAGGCAGGAGCTGAATGAATCTCCAAATACTGAGAAGTCATCTATGAACACTTCTAGAAATTTCTCTACCATATCAGAGAAGATAGAGAGCATGCACCTCTAAAAGGTTGCAGGTGCATTGCACAGACCAATGGGCATCCTTCTGTAGGCAAACACTCCAGAAGGACATCTGAATGCTATTTTCTCTTGGTCCTGAGGATCTACTGCAATTTGGTTATAACCTGAATAGCCATCCAAAAAGCAGTAGTATTCATGACCTGCTAGTTTTTCTAGCATCTGGTGTATGAATGGTAAAGGAAAGTGATCCTTCCTGGTGGCTGTATTGAGTCTTCTGTAATCAATACACATACGCCACCCTGTAACTGTTCTTGTAGGAACCAGTTCATTTTTTTCATTATGAACCACTGTCATGCCACCCTTCTTGGGGACAACTTGGACAGGGCTCACCCAGGGGCTATCAGAAATGGGATAAATAATCCCAGCCTCCAGTAACTTGGTGACCTCTTTCTGCACCACCTCCTTCATGGATGGATTTAGCCGCCTCTGTGGTTGAACCACTGGCTTAGCATCGCCCTCTAATAGGATCTTGTGCATGCATCTTGCTGGGCTGATGCCCTTAAGATCACTTACGGACCACCCAAGAGCTGCCTTGTGCGTCCTTAGCACTTGAAGTAGTGCTTTCTCTTCTTATGGATTTAAAGCAGAGCTTATGATCACCGGAAAAGTGTCACCTTCTCCCAGAAATACATATTTCAGGGATGATGGTAGTGGTTTGAGCTCGGGTTTAGGAGGTTTCTCCTCTTCCTGAGGAATTTTCAGAGGCTCTTTTATTTCCTCTAATTCCTCCAGATCAGGCTGGACATCTTTAAAGATATCTTCTAGCTCTGATTTGAGACTCTTAGCCATGTTGATCTCCTCTACCAGGGAGTCAATAATATCAACACGCATGCAGTCATTTGATGTGTCTGGATGCCTCATTGCCTCAACCGCATTTAGCTTGAACTCGTCCTCATTGACTCTTAAGGTCACCTCCCCTTTTTGGACATCAATGAGGGTTCGTCCAGTTGCTAGGAAGGGTCTTCCTAGAATGAGAGTTGCACTTTTGTGCTCCTCTATTTTCAGCACTACAAAGTCAATGGGAACGGCAAATGGCCCAACCTTGACAATCATGTCCTCAATTATGCCTAATGAATATTTAATGGTGCCATCAGCAAGTTGAAGACATATCCGGGTTGGTTTGACCTCTTCAGCCAAGCCGAGCTTTCTGATAGTAGATGCAGGGATTAGATTGATACTTGCCCTAAGGTCGCATAGGGCTGTCTTGGTACAAGTACCCTCTAATGTGCATGGTATCATAAAGCTTCCGTGATCCTTATGCTTCTCTAGTAGCTTGTTAGGATGACTGCATTGCACTCTTCAGTGAGAAAAACTTTTTCTGTTTCTCTCCAATCCTTCTTATGACTTAAGATCTCTTTCATGAACTTAGCATAAGAGGGTATTTGCTCAAGTGCCTCTGCAAACGAAATCTTTATTTCAAGAGTCCTGAGATAGTCTGCAAAGCGAGCAAATTGTTTATCCTGTTTCGCTTGGTGCAGTTTCTGAGGATAAGGTATTTTGACTTTATATTCTTCAACTTTAGTTGCTGCAGGTTTATTTCCTACAGAGGCAGGTTGAGAAGCCTTCTTGAGGGAGTTAGTATCAGCACTTACAGGTGTCTGATCCCTCACTGGCATTTGGACGCCAGAACTGGACATAGATTGGGCATTTAACGCCAAGTTCCTACCCTTTTCTGGCGTTTGGACGCCAAAACTGGACGTGGATTTGGAGTTTAACGCCAATTTTTCACCTGTTTCTGGCGTTTGATCGCCAGACCTATTCCTCTCTGGGCTCTTACTGTCCTCAGAGGGATTTTGGGTAGCAGGTTGCTCATCCTCTGTCAGCTGTTCTTTTCTTGGCTTTCTGCTGCTTTGAGTTGGAGTATTTAACATTTTTCCACTTCTTAATTGAACTGCTTGGCACTCCTCTGTTATCTGTTTTGATAACTCCTGTTTTGTCTGACTCAATTGTGATTCCATATCCTTGTTAGCAATTCTGGTCTCTTGTAACATCTCTTTAAATTCTGCTAACTGCCTTGTTATAGAGAATAGATGCTGATTGAGTTCAGCAACTTGTTCCTGAGGACTAAAGTCAGTTGAGACTTCCTCAGCTTCTTCTTTCACGGAGGACTCATTACTTATGTACAGATGCTGATTTCTAGCAACTATATCAATAAGCTCTTGAGCCTCTTCAACAGTCTTTCTCATGTGTATAGATCCACCAGCTGAGTGGTCTAGAGATACCTGAGCTTTTTTTGTAAGCCCGTAGTAGAAGATGTCTAACTGCACCCACTCTGAAAATATTTCAGAGGGGCATTTCCTTAGCATCCCTCTGTACCTCTCCCAAGCGTTATAAAGGGGTTCATCATCCTCTTGTTTAAAGCCTTGGATGTCTAGCCTTAGCTGTGTCATCCTTTTTGGAAGGAAATATTGGTTCAGAAATTTGTCTGATAACTATTTCCATGTTCTTATGCTTGCTGTAGGTTGGTTATTTAACCACCTCTTAGCTTGATCTTTTACAGCAAATGGAAACAGTAATAATCTGTAGACATCCTGATCTACTTCCTTGTCATGTACTGTGTCAGCAATTTGCAAGAACTGTGCCAGAAACTCAGTAGGTTCTTCCTGTGGAAGATCAGAATACTGGCAGTTTTGCTGCACCATGACAATGAGCTGAGGATTTAGCTCAAAAATGCTTGCTTTGATGAGAGGTATATAGATACTACTCCCATATGTAGTAGTAGTGGGATTAGCATATGACCCCAGAGTCATTCTGGACTGTTCATTTCCACTTGGATCCATGATGGAGAAAGGGAGATGATGTGGATTGTAAAATATAAAAAAAAATTATTTTTTTAAATTTTTTTTGAATACCAAAAATTAAAAGGAAAATAAAATAAGATAAAATAATTAAAAAATTAACTATAATTTCGAAAATTAGAAAAATAGGTAAAAAGGAAATTGAAAATTAAAAAAAAGTAATTAATTAAAAATATTTGAAAAATGTATGATTTTAAAATTTGAGATTGGAAAAGATAAGATAAGATTTTGAAAAAGATATGACTTTAAAAATTTTGACCAAATCAACCTAATGAATTCAAAAATTATAAGCAATTAAAGGAAAGGATATATATATTTTTTTTTTTTGAATTTTATGAGGAAAGAGAAGAACACACAAAAGACACAAGACTTAAAATTTTTAGATCTAATGTTCCTTGTTTTTCGAAAATAGAACATGCATGCAATTACTTATTACTATACAATTTATCCTATCCTAACAAAAGAAAAATTAACTAAATATCCTATTTTATTGGTGTTTAAGGAAGAGAAATTACCTCTGGAAGTCAGGTGTTGACCGACCTCCCCACACTTAAAGATTTGTACCGTCCTCGGTGCCATCTGTCAGGAACAAAGGGGGGCTGGTAGCAACATCTCCACAATCGGGACCGTCATGGCTCCCTGTGCTGGTAAATGAAGTGGAGTCTGGGGTGTCTGGGTCTTCGTTATGTGGGTGGTTACCAACAAGTAGATCTTTGAGGTATGTAAATCTGCGCTTGTTATGGCGCTCTCTTTGCTTTCTTTTTCGGCTAAGCCGGTCTAGCCTCTCAAGTATCTGATGGAGCAGTTGGTTTGTTGAAGGTGCTTGTGATGTGGAAGAAGAAGGGATATCTTCTGCTAGTTCTGTGCTCCGGTTGATAGTGGCTGTTGGAGGTCTGATATACTTCCCGTTAGGGACGTACTGATCATCCCGTAGAATCATGTCTTTGGTGTCCCTAGTTCTGTAGGAGACTCCGACTGCTGAGACTAGATCTGAAACCAAGGCGGGGAAAAGTAAGTTGCCCGTAATTTGTACGTGTCCCATAGCATGCCGAATGTGTCTTGGTAAATTGTGGTGCTGGTCTGTAAGGATACACCAGAGTAAAACAGCCATGTCTGCAGTGAAGGAGGACTTGTGAGTGCTCAGAAAGATGTAATGGGACATAATTTGTGCCCATACTTGAGCTTCCAAGGTGAGTGCTGAAGCCAATATGCGCTTAGGTCATGACTGATGGTATCCGTAGATCCATATGCTGCCAGGTTGTGCTATAACTCTGAGGACAGCGTCCCAGTCAAATTGGTATGTCTGGCGCTTGAATGAGGCTTCTTGAAATGCGTCCAATCCTTCTGGAGCAGGAGGAAGATCTAAAGCTCGTTGAATGGCTTCTTCTGTTATAAGGACTTGCTTCTAACGGACATAGACAGACTGCATTGTTGGCATGTGAAAATTAGAGTAGAATTCAACTACCCATGATAGATTGACCTGCCGTGGCTGTCTTTGTAGGAATCTCCATTGTCTACGCTCAATGCGGGGCTCAACAAATTTAGCAATGTTGGTCAGGAGGATAAGAAGGTACTCATTGTTATAATTCCTCTCTGCCAGGATAGGGAACATCTGCTCACAGTAGCGGTTAGTGAACCGCGCAGTATCCTTTGCTGGAAAAGCTTTTTCTTTTTCATCGACCTTGATGATCCTCTTGATTTATTTTGTTGAGGGCTTTACCGCTGTTGAAGATGGCTCTGTTGTTAGTGTCCTTTTTGTTCCTTTCCTTGCTGGTGGTTTGGGAGTAGCTTTCTCTTTACCTTTCTTGAGTGTGAAGAGGTCAGGCTGGACAGCTTAGCAATTTCTTCAACTTCTTGTATTCCTTCCACTTTTGCATGCTTCCTTTCCATCCTCTAAGCCATTCCTGTCCTGTAATCCCTAAAATCACTTAACACACATATCAAGGCATTGAATGGTAATAAGAGAGGATTAAACATAGGAAATTTAAGGCCAAAGAAGTATGTTTTCAATCATAGCACAAAATCAGGAAGGAAAAATGTAAACTCATGCAAATCATATGAATAAGTGTGTAAAGAATTGATAAAAACCACTCAATTGAGCACAAGATAAACCATAAAATAGTGGTTTATCAACCTCCCCACACTTAAACATTAGCATGTCCTCATGCTAAACTCAAGAGAAGCTATAAAGGTGAAGAGTAATGGTAGATAAGTATGAAATGCAACCTATCTATATGAATGCAACTACATGAAAAATGTTTCTACCTACTTGGTTAAAAGTAAACAAATCCTTCAAGAACAAACATGAACTGTATTTCACTAATTCAAATCATAAAATAAAGTACAAGTAAACTTGCAGAAGAAAATAGCTCATGAAAGTCGAGAACAAAGAATCGAGCATCGAATCCTCACTGGAAGTGTATACACTCTAATCACTCAAGTGTTTAAGGTTCGATTCTCTCAATTCTCTACTAATCTTGCTTTCTAAGGCTTACTTTTCTTCTACCAATCAACAAAGAATTAATACACAGATACACATATCAAGAGGTCTTTTAAGGGTTGTAATGGGTTTAGGGTCAAGGTAGGATTGTATTTGGCCAAGTGGACTAAAATCTGAATTCTTAATTAACTTAAACTTTCCACCTAACTTAAGACAATCCATGTAATCACAATACAAAACCTAACTATCCATTAACCATGTTTACCACATATTCATGCATCCCAACTTTAGTACAACTCATATGCATTACTTTCACCATTTACTTTGGGGCATTTTGTCCCCTTTTTGTTTTTTTGCTCTTTTTTTTCTTTTCTTATTTATTTATTTATTTATATATAATATATTTTTTTCATAATTTTTTTCTTTCTTTTGCTTTTCTCAAGGCATATGATTAAGGTATTGAATGCATGAACATATTCTCAACTTTCTTTCACATTTTCAGAAAATTCTAACATACTCAATTCTTAAACCAAATGTTTCCAAACCTAATTTCTCCACACTTAAATCATAAGCACTCTCACTAGTCTAAGATAACCAAGGATTCAAATTAAGGACATTATTGTTTTCCACTTAGAGTTAATGATGTGCTAAAGTAAAGAACAAATGGGATAAAATAGGCTCAAATTGGTTTGCAAGGGATAATAAAAGGGTAAGGCCATATTGGTATGTAAGCTCAGTGAAACAAAGGCCTCAATCATAAAGTGCATGCATACATCAAACAATGGAAATATAGAATTAAGCAAGACAAAGATCACAATTTTAGAGAGAAAAATACACACCAAAAATAAAATATTGGTTAATAAAATGCAACCAATCAAATAAGCTCAAAAATCTCACAGGTTTTGTGTGTTCGAGCTCTAAACCATGTTCCAGTATAATATTTCTTCAAACAAGTTTAACAAAAATTTTAATTCAAATTAGTGACATATTATAAAATAATTTCTTGGAAAAGAAAATATTACTTTAACCAAGTGGTGGTAAAATATGCAATCAAACATGCAAATGCAATTACTAACAAGGAAAATAAACCATTGGTGTTGAGATAGAAGAGTAACTAACCCATAGAGATCGGTATCGACCTCCCCACACTTAAAGATTGCACTGTCCTCGGTGCATGCTGAGATGTACAAGTAGACGGGTTGCTCCAACTGACGCTTGTAGATGGAGGCGCCTTAGTTGGAGGTCTCCTGGTTCCTCTCCTTGCTGGTGTTTTGGGAGCAGCTTTCTCTTTATCCTTCTTGGTGGCCATCCTAAAAAGGGAAAAAGTAAGTAACTTTAAAACTTAAGGGTTAGAGCAAGGAAAGGGATGGTATAAGTGATAATCAATGCACGGTAAAGAGGGATGTCGTTGACACATGGTCATGACTACATGTGAAAAGTTCATCAATGGAAATATAGCAAGTGCATATGATGGCTATTTAATGCAAGATGTTTATTGACATGCAGGCAAAGGCATGAGTAGCATAGATCAAGCATTAAATGTCCAAGTTAGATTATCAACTCTTTTAAACTAACAATCTGTTTGTATTGACAATTTTATTTAATCAATAAAATATAAAAGGAGTTTTGTGAAAAGCAGGCATTAGAGTAGTAGAATAGAGTAATATAAAAATAATGTGCAATGCCATATGGGCTTTTTCACAAACACATAGCATGCATGGTAAAGATGTTATGGAAAGTATTAAATTAAACATGCAAGTAACCCTTCAAGAAGTAATATTAATTGTCAAACAATTCCACAATAATCCACAAGCAAAATATAGAAGAAAATAATCACCCAATTAAATTTCTAACACCAATCAAAAGAATGTAAAAAAAGAAAAATAAAGAAAACATGAATAATAAAATTAAAAAGAAAAAGAAGAAAACATAAATAAAAATAATAATGGAAAAGAAAAAAGGGAAGAAGAAAAGAAAATAACCTTGATGATGATTGTGAAAAAGAAGGGGGAAAGAAAGTAAAAAGTAAGAAAGAAGAAAGAAGAAAGAAGGAAGAAGAAAGAAATAAGAAGGGAAAGAAAAGATTTGGATTTGGGAAGAAAAGATAAAATAATTGGCGCTGATTTGGATAAGTTGTGCACCGCTTGTGACGCGGACGAGTGGGTCACGCGATCGCGTGGCCTGATAATTTTCAGGTGATGTGGACGCGTGGGTCACACGATTGCGTGGCATGATTTGTGCTGTTGGCGCGAGTGCAGCCTCGCGTACGCGCAACTCTCTATTTTAAATAAATTTTGCCAAAAATTTGGGTGACGCGTTCGCGTGAGTGACGTGGTTGCGTGAATGACCATATTTTGAAAACGACGCGGACGCGTGGGGCACACATTCGCGTGATAGGGCTTGTGCTTCTAGCACCATTCCAGCCCCACTCCATCATAACTCTCTGCCATACACCTCTTTTTATGTTGATTTTGCAAGGCCATGCATTCACGTGGGTCACGCGGGTGCGTGGGAGGCTCTTTTTCAGAATGACGCGGACGCGTCATTGATGTGGTCGCGTGGGCATGTTTGTACCTAAGGCACAACTCCAGCCACGCTCTCACGTGACTTTCTGTTTCTTTTCTTCTCGTGTCCAAGGCACCTATGACGCGGACGCGTCAGCGACGCTTGTGCATCGCGTGTGTTTCTTTTTTTTATATGCAGAATGTAAATGCAAATGCGGGCTATATGCAGAGATTATGAGAAGAGTCATTAACAAAAATAAAAATAGAATAAAGTAAAATAAAACTAAGACTGAAACGGAACGATCATACCATGGTGAGTTGTCTCCCACCTAACACTTTTAGTTAAAGTCCTTAAGTTGGACATTTGATGAGCTCCTTGTCATGGTGGCTTGTGCTTGAACTCGTCTTGAAACTTCCACCAATGCTTGGACTTCTAATAAGCTCTATCAATACCAAGTAAATTTCTCAAGCTTTGATGGAGTTCTTCACAAGCTTTGAGCTCCCAAATTTTATCCTTATTTATTCCCGGATCCCAAATCTTATTTCTGCACCCGCCTTCAAGTGGAACATGATGATTCCATCCGGGTGGTAAGCAATCCAAATTCTCACTACGGCATCTAAACAGCTTCCTAGGCCCATTCAGTTGTGCTTTACACCAACCTTTGCATTTAAACTTTGAGCCTTTCACCATATTGAATCTTGCATGACAATTCCTACCACTAGCCATCTCCCTCTTACTCGTAAAGCCATAAAGAGCTCGAAGTTGACCATCTGTCTCAAGTAACCCATATTCAAGCGGGAAGGTAAAGGTCAAGGATAAGTATTTTACCCACTTGAATGTTGTATTGGATGGTAATGGCTTTAGGAGAGAGGTCTCCAAAAACTTTGGCAAGGTGATTTCAAGCTCTATTCCCTTGTGCTCTTCCTTGATAACTTCCACCTCTTTGCAAGCTTCTTCAATTTCAACCTCTTCCTCTTGGTAGCTTTCTTCCAATTCAATATCTTCTTCATTACTCACCAAGGGCATGTGAGGTTGTGCTTCTTCTTCTTTAATTTCCATCTCTTGATCAACCTCTTCAAAGTCTTTAGCCATGATATGCTTTGGAGGTTGTACACCCTCTTCAACATTAAATTCAGACGTCTTGGAAGGAGGTTCTATGATTGGACTTTCCCATAGAGGTTCAGCATCTCCTAAGTCTTCAACCACTTCTTCCTCTTCAATAAGTACTGCTTTGTCCAGTTGTTTTAGTATAAAATTGTACTCATCTTTGATGATTTTCTTTCCATGATAACTCCTTTCAACTATTTCTTCATCTTCAAAGGTCTCTCCTATCTCCACATTTTGGGCCTCTTCTTGCTCTAAGACAAAATCAGACTCCTCCTTGATGTCTTCCT
>NC_029791.2:50386457-50401283 GCF_000816755.2 Arachis ipaensis
AGCGCACTGAAGCTTGAGGGTTGAATATTGGAGGTAGAGGGTTGGTCCATGCGGGATATAAGATTTTGGAGTGTAGAGGTGGGACCAATGATGTTAGAGATGAGTGTGTTGTTATCTAATAGAGGTTGGGGTGGATAGGAGGGTTCATTTGTTGGGAGAGAGGGCTCATAATACGGAGGTGGTTCTTCTTGATAAGGATATGGGGATGGTGAATATTGAGGTGGTGGTTGGTGTGGTGGATGTGGGTTAGGGTCATATGGGGGTGTTTGGTGGTAAGGTGCTTGTGAGTATGGTGGTTCAAAGGTATGTTGGAGAGGCAGTTCATAAGCATATGGCGGGGCTTGTTGGTAACTACAAGAGGGTCCACCATATTCATCATCTTGGTACGCTCCTTGGAATGGCTCTTGACCATAGTAATTTGGTGGAGGTGGTTTGTCACGAAAGGGTCCACCATAACTATTGTCTTGGTATGCATCACAGAATGGTTGTTAGTTATAGCGCATTGGAGGGGGTTGCTGCCAAGAGGGTTGATCAAATCCTTGTGGCTCCTCCCATCTTTGATTCTTCCAACCTTGATGCCTATTTTCATTATAGTTTCCATTCCTTACAACAACACTGGAACCAAACTTGAAACCAGAGGGGTGGGAATTCATAGTAGCAATTAAAGACAAAAATTAATAAAAATTAATGAAAATAAACTCCTAAAACTAGAAACACTAAAAAAAGAAATGAAAAAGCAAATATTTATAATAACCAATAATAAGGCACACGTTTGCAATTCCCCGACAATGGTGCCATTTTTGACGAAAAGATATGATATCATGCGCTGATCTGGATAAGCTGTGCGTTGCATGTGACGCAGACACGTGGGTCACGCGATCGTGTGGTGTGTGATATTTGTCAGGTGACGCAGATGCATGGGTCACGCGATCGCGTGGCCTGATTTGTACTATTGGCGCGAGTGCAGCCGTGTATTCGCGCAACTCTCTGTTTTAAATGCATTTTGCCAAAATTTAGGGTGACGCGTTTGCGTGGTTGACGCGATCGCGTGAATGGCGATATTTTGAAAATGACGCAAATGCGTAGGGCATGCATTCGCATGATAGGGCTTGTGCTTCTAGCATCATTCCTGCCCAGCTCCATCATAACTCTCTGCCATACACCTCTTTACGTCGATTTTACAGGGCCACGCGTTCGCGTGGGTGATGCGGACCCGTGGGAGGCTCTTTTTCAGAATGACGCGAACGCGTGGGCATGTTTGTGCCTAAGGCACGCCTCCAGCCACGCTCTCGCGTGACTTTCTGTTCAATTTTCTTTTCTTTCGAATGCACCTATGACGCGGACGCGTCAGCGACGCTTACGCGTCACGTGCGTTTTTTTTTTTATATAAGCAGTATGCAAATGCAAATGCAGGCTATATACAGCTATTATGAGAAGAGTCATTAATAAAAACAAAAATAGAATAAAGTAAAATAAAACTAAGACTGAAACGGAACTATCATACCATGGTGGGTTGTCTCCCACCTAGCACTTTATTTTTACGTCCTTAAGTTGGACGCTCTTCAGGCTCATTCTACTTCTGTTGGTGGGTCTCCTAAGAGGAAAACCTCTAGTTCTTTGTGATCTTTAATTTTTTCTCCATGGTAAAGCTTCAGGCGATGTCCATTGACCTTGAGGAATTTAAAGCTAGAAGGATGACGCACGTGAAAAACTCCGTATGGCTCTGCCTTTTCTACTCTGTAGGGACCTTCCCATCTTGATCTCAGTTTACCTGGCATGAGCCTCAGCCTGTAGTTATATAGAAGAACTAACTCTCCTGGTCTGAATTTTCTCCTTTTTATGTGCTTGTCATGGACAGCCTTCATCTTCTCCTTGTAACACCTGGAGTTGTCATATGCTTCTAGGCGAAGATTCTTCAATTCTGCTAGTTGTAGCTTCCTTTCAGCACCAGCTTCTTCAAAATTCATGATGCACTCCCTTACAGCCCAGAAAGCCTTATGTTCCACCTCCATTGGAAGGTGGCAAGCCTTTCCGTATACTAAGTGGAAGGGGCTCATCCCAATGGGTGTCTTGTATGCTGTTCTATATGCCCAAAGTGCATCTTGTAGCCTGGTACTCCAGTCTTTCCTATGAGGTTTTACTACCTTCTCCAGAATGCGTTTAATCTCCCTGTTAGACATTTATGCTTGTCCATTGGTTTGGGGATGATAAGCTGTTGCCACTTTATGAACAATCCCATGCTTTTTCAGTAATCCTGTCAGTCTCCTGTTGCAAAAGTGAGTGCCTTGATCACTCACGAATGCTCGTAGTGACCCAAAGCGACAAATAATATGGTTTATAATAAAGAAAACAACAGTGTTAGCATCATCAGTACGGGTAAGAATCGCTTCCACCCATTTAGAAATATAATCTACAGCTAACAATATATAAAGGTAACCATTAGAGTTTGGAAATAGACCCATGAAGTCAATTCCCCAAACATCAAAAATTTCACAGAAAAGCATAATCTGTTGAGGCATCTCATCTCTCTTGGATATATTACCAAACCTTTGGCATGGGAAACAAGATTTACAAAATTCAGCAGCATCTTTAAAAAGAGTAGGCCACCAGAATCCACAGTCTAAGATTTTTCTGGCTGTTCTTTGAGGGCCAAAATGTCCTCCACTCTCAGAAGAGTGGCATGCCTCTAAAATGGACTGAAATTCTGATTGTGGTACACATCTTCTAATTACCTGATCAGCACCACACCTCCATAGATATGGGTCATCCCATATAAAATATTTAGACTCACTTTTCAGCTTGTCCGTTTGATGCTTAGTAAAATTGGGAGGGAAAGTATGGCTAACTAGATAATTAGCTACAGGTGCATACCAAGGAATTACTTCAGATACTGCTTGCAAACTATCAAATGGGAAAGTATCATTGATAGGGGTGGAGTCATGCTTAATGTGCTCAAGGCAACTCAAGTGGTCTGCCACTAAATTCTGGTTACCACTCCTATCCTTAATTTCTAAATCAAATTCTTGCAGCAACAGTATCCAACGTATTAGCCTTGGTTTGGACTCTTTTTTAGCTAATAAATATTTTAGAGCTGCATGGTCTGAGTACACTGCCACCTTAGTACCAAGTAAATAGGCTCGGAATTTATCCAGAGCAAAAACAATAGCAAGAAGTTCTTTTTCAGTAGTAATGTAATTAGACTGAGCAGCGTCTAAAGTCTTAGACGCATAAGCAATTACAAAAGGGTCTTTACCTTCGCGCTGAGCCAGCGCCGCTCCTACTGCATGGTTGGAGGCATCACACATAATTTCAAATGGCTGGCTCTAGTCTGGTCCTCTCACAATCGGAGCTTGAGTCAAGGCAATCTTCAGTTTATCAAACGCTTGCATGCAATCTTCACTGAATTTGAACTCAATATCTTTCTGTAGCAATCTGGATAAAAGCAATGCTACCTTACTGAAGTCCTTAATGAATCTCCTGTAAAAACCTGCGTGGCCAAGGAACGAACGGACTTCCCTCACAGAGGAGGGGTAAGGTAAACTAGAAATGACATCTACCTTTGCTGGATCTACAGAAATACCAGTATTAGACACAACATGTCCTAGTACAATTCCTTGTTTTACCATAAAGTGACATTTTTTAAAATTCAATACAAGGTTTGTACTAACACACCTATCTAATACTCTAGACAAACTATCCAAGCAAAGGCTAAATGAATCACCATATACGCTAAAATCATCCTTTTATAAGCATATGTTCCAAATGGACATGTAAAAGTAGTCTTCTCCTGATCCTCAGGAGCTATATGAATTTGAAAGTAGCCTATATAACCATCTAAAAAGCAATAATGGGATTTACCTGACAGGCGATTAAGCATTTGATCAATGAATGGCAAGGGGTAGTGATGTTTGCGAGTAGCTTGGTTGAGATGCCTATAGTCAATGCAAACTCTCTATGAATTTTGTACTCTAGTTGTCAGGAGCTCTCCATGCTCATTCTTTATTGTTGTGACTCCAGACTTTTTGGGCACCACTTGTACTGGACTGACCCATTCACTGTCTGAGATGGGGTAAATGATATCTGCTTCAAGTAGTCTGGTTACTTCTTTCTTGACAACTAAGATGGTTGGATTCAATCTTCTTTGAGGCTGACGGACAAGCTTTGCTCCCTCCTCTAAGAATATTCTGTGTTCACAAACTTGAGGACTGATGCCTACTATATCCGCCAAGCTCCATCCAATTACTTTCTTATGTTTTCTCATCACACTGAGCAGTTGCTCTTCTTGTTGAGAAGTGAATTCCCTTGCAATGATAATTGGGAACTTCTGATTATCCTCAAGGTAAGCATACTTGAGATGTGGAGGGAGGAACTTTAATTCCAATTTCTGCTCATGGCTAGGCTCTGGATCATTCGGGACTGGTGATAATGGCAAAGTGTCCGCATTGTATTTAGAGGGTGTCCCCACACTTGGACCTTGCTCCATGCGCTCCTCTTCTATTTTTTCTTGGTGAACTTCATCTACAGTTTCATCAATGATGTCGCACTGGAAGATAGAATGATCTTCCGGAGGGTGCTTCATAGCTTCATTTAAACTGAAACTCATTATTCTGCCATCTATCTCAAAGAAGTAAGTTCCTGAGAATGCATCCAGCTTGAACTTTGAAGTCTTCAGGAATGGTCTTCCAAGCAGGATTGATGATGGTCTTCCTGAGTCATTAGGGGGTATTTCCAGGATATAGAAGTCAATGAGAAAGGTGAGCCCCTTAATGCTCACTAATACATTTTCAACAATTCCAACTACTGTAATAATGCTTTTATCTGCTAACACAAAACGAGCTGCCGACCTTTTTAAGGGAGGGAGCCTCAAGGTATCATATATAGACAATGGCATTATACTAACACATGCTCCTAAGTCACACATGCAATCAGAAAATATCACACCTCCAATGGTACAGTTAACCATGCATGGACTTGGATCACTACATTTTTCAGGTATACCTCCCATTAAAGCAGATATAGAACTACCTAAAGGAATAGTTTCTAACTCATTAATTTTATCTTTATAAATGCATAAATCCTTTAGAAACTTTGCTTATTTAGGTAACTACTGAATGACATCAAAAAGGGGAACAGTTACCTCAACCTTTTTGAATATTTCTACCATTTTGGGATCAAGTTTCATTTGCTTCCTGGATTTCTTTGCAAGGTGTGGAAAAGGGATAGGGATGGCGTCCTATACAGCTTCAGCTTCCTTTGGTTCTCTGTTCCTTGGTTGAACTTCTTCTTCTTCAACTATGTCTTGTACGTCTTCTTCCTCTTCAGCATCTTCTACTTCCACCACATTCTCAGTTGGGGCGTGTACTATTGGGCTTGGCTCCTCCTGATTCCTCTTTGGCAGTGTGGTTCCAGACCTCAAGGTGATGGCATTGATGCCACCTTTGGGATTAGGTAGGGGTTGAAAAGGAATTCCACTGGAGCTTAAAGATTGGTTAGTGGAATTAGGTAATGAATCTATCCTGGAGGCAAGAGCTTGTAAAGTGGCATTCAGACCATTTAAAGTAGAGTTTAGCTGTGTCTGCATGTCTTGTTGTCCTTGTGCAAGAGAACGAAGCATCTCGTCATTTGATGAGGAATTAGGATAGGTGATCTGAGGAACTTGTTGTTGGTTATGCTGGGATCCTTGAGATTGTCTTAGGTGAGGTACTCTGTAAGGCTGGCTCTGATTTTGCTATTTGTTATTGTTATTCCACCTCTGGTTTCCATTGTTATCTCTGCCTCCTCTGTTATAGTTGTCCCTCCAGCCATGGTTGGAATTATCTCTCCAACCCTGGTTGGAGTTGTCTTGCCATCCTTGGTTATAGTTTCTACCTTGGTTGCAATTGCCGCCTTGTTGATTGTATCCTTGATTCAAGCGGTCATAGAAGTTATGATTAGCTGCCACAGTGTTGTCTTCTTGTTGGAGTTGCGGACATTCATCAGTATAATGACTATAATCAGCACAAATTCCGCATACTCTCTGTGGGACTAACTGTTGGCTCTGTTGTGGTAGGTGAGGTTGAGCTTGTTGTTGTTGGTTCAACTGCATTTGTTTCAGTAGGTTGGTCATTTCACATATACTCTGTGTAAGAGTAGTAGTCTCAATGCTAGAGGAAACCTCTGCAACAGCTTTTGAGTGGCCATGCCTGTGCCTGTGATTCCTAGTGGACTCAGCTAAGTCGCTGATTAGTTGCCATGCTTCATCTGCGGTCTTGTACTTTTTCATAGAACCATTACTAGCACCATCCAGTGTGGTTTTATACTGAGGCTTCATGCCTTGTGTGAAGTAGCTGATCAACACCAGTCTATCGATCATGTGATGGGGGCATGCATCTAGAAGGTTCTTAAAATGCTCCTAGTATTCATAAAGAGTCTCTAATTCTCCTTGAACAATGCAGGAGACCTCTTTCCTCAGTCTATCTGTGACTTCAGCTGGAAAGTATTTTTCCAAAAATTCTCTCCTGAGTGTATCCCAGTTGGTAACAGTCGCTACAGGTTGGGAGTAGTACTAATCTTCTCAGATGGCGGTTCAGATTCGTCCTCAGATGAGACTGGTGAATCGATAATAATCACTTCACACCCTCAGAGGCTATCCTGCGTGGAGCTCGCCTAATACGTGAAAGGGTTCTTTCAATTTCAGGATCAAACGCGGCTAAGCTCAAATCAGGCAGTGAACGCGTCATTCAATAAAAGAAACATATAGCTCATGGTAAAAAAAAATAAAATATGCAAATAAAATAAAATATGTACACTAATTAATAATTCAGCACACAATTGTAACTCCCCGGCAACGGCGCCAAAAATTGGCGTGCAGGCAGAAGTCAGCTAATTAAGAAATCAATATAGAGAATGCATTGAGAGTATAGTTCTTAACCAGCTAAGATCCGCCTTGTCAATTTAGAAAAGTTGTCACGAAATTTAAAAATAAAAATACTGGGAGTATGAGTCCCAGGTCGTCTCCCAACGAGTTGCAGGAAAGGGTGCTAACTTATTAATCAGGAATTTTTGAAAGAGTTTAAGTTTGGATAATGAGCAATAATTATAAATGAAAGCAATAAAACTAAGAATTATTATTAATATAAAAAGGCCTTGACTGGGGGAATGATTAATTGGAAGTTCTATCCTTGTTGGGATCTCTTAAGTATAGTATCAAAAGGTTGTTGTATTCAAGTGATTGAGCTAATCTTTATTCGCAAATCCTAGTCCTCTCCCTTGGGAAGGTCTAGCGTTAGTAAATACAAAACTAGCCAACAATTTCCAATTTAACCAACACTTAAGCCTTCCAACTCAAGTGTCTCCTCTTAATCAACCCCCATGTCAAGTTTGGGAAATCTACTCCATTGACATGAATATAATACTCAGAAAAATATAAGAAAACATAATAAATTAATTAAAATAAAATAGAGATTGAAAATTAATTAAAAGTAAAAGTAATCCTCTTCACTAACAATTCATGAAAATAATCCAATTACTACCCTAAGCAAGAATTAAGAATATGTTATAAATAAATACAAGAGTAAGTAAAGAATCAAACTAGAATAATGTCTTCGGCGGAGGTAATGACTCTTCAATATCCAAAAGCAAAAACAATGAATGTAAAGTGAACCTAGAGGAAAACTAATCCTCTCTAAATTCATATTTAAAAACCTAAAAACTATCCTAATGTATCTAAAACTGTATGTCTATTCTGTATAAGATGTGTGTTGATTCTCTGTATGTTCCCTGGCTTTGTTCTGTATTTTTGGGCCAAAAACTGCGTTAAAACGCGGCCCAAAATTGCCCCCAGCGTTTTCTGTTAATTCTGCAGATCGCGCAGGTCACGCGTATGCGTCGTCCACGCGTTTGCGTCATTCAGTGATTTTCCTTGTCACGCATACGCGTCGTCCATGCGTTCGTGTCATTCGTGAAGACTCCAATCCACACGTTCGCATCAGGCAGACGCTCGTGTCGCTGCAATTTTCTCCATTCCACGCGTTCTCGTGAGTCATGCATGCGCATCGGTGTTCGCTGGTCAACTCCTTAGTTTCTTGTGTTCCTTCCATTTTTGCAAGCTTCCTCTTTATTCTCTAAGCCATTCCTGCCCTATAAAGCATGAAACACTTAACACACGGATCACGGCATCGAATGGTATAAAGGGGAATTAAAATATACTAATTAAAGATCTTTAGGAAGCAAGTTTTCAATCATAAAGTAATATTAGGAAGGAGTTATAAAATCATGCAATTAGTATGAATATGTGGGTGAAGACTTGATGAAACCATTCAATTAAACACAAAATAAACCATAAAATAGTGATTTATCATGGATCGACTGACGAAGTCAGCTCACTTCCTACCCATTTGGATGAACTACACTCTTGAGGAGTTAGCGCGTTTGTACATAAAGGAGATTGTGAGACTTCATGGTGTGCCTACCACTATAATTTCTGATAGAGATCCTCGTTTCACTTCAATATTTTGGGGTGCATTTCAAAAGGCTTTTGGAACCCGATTAAGCTTGAGTATAGCTTACCATCCTCAAACAGATGGTCAATCCGAGAGGACGATCCAAACACTAGAGGATATGTTGAGAGCTTGTGTTCTGGACCAACCGGCGAGTTGGGATCGGTATATGCCATTAGTAGAGTTTGCATACAATAATAGCTACCATGCGAGCATCCGGATGGCTCTGTATGAGGCTTTGTATGGGAGAAAATGTCAATCTCCACTATGCTGAGCTGGGGAGAAAGGCTTGTTGGGGCCTGAAATGATAGCTGAGACCACCGAACAAGTCAAAAAAATCTGAGATAGGATACTCACCGCGCAGAGTCGTCAGAAAAGTTACGCCGATTAGAGGCGGAAGCCCTTAGAATTTGAGGAAGGAGACCATGTTTTCCTTAAGGTTACTCCAACCACAGGAGTAGGTAGGGCAATTAAAGCGAAGAAGCTGAATTCTCAGTACATTGGTCCATTTCAGATCCTGGAGAGGGTTGGAACGGTGGCGTATCGGATGGCTCTACCACCCCACTTTTCGAACATGCATGACATATTTCACGTGTCGCAGCTTTGGAAGTATACTCCTGATGCTAGCCATGTGTTAGAACCTGAATCGGTTCAGTTAAAAGAAGATTTGACGCTTCCGGTGACTCCGGTCAGAATTGACGATACTAGTATCAAACGGTTGCGTGGAAAAGAAGTTTCATTAGTCAAAGTGGCATGGAGTCGAGCCGGTGTTGAGGAGCACATTTGGGAGCTTGAGTCGGAGATGCAAACTGATTACCCATACTTATACTCAGGTAATTGAATTTGAATTTAGTGGGAAAAATTCCCAATTAGGTGAGTAGAATGTAAAACCCGACTAATTAATGACTAATTAGCCCATAAATGAGAATTTATTTTATAAAGCCAAAAATGTGATTTTTATGGCTCAATATGATAGAGGAGATTGAGACGAGAATTTCGATACCAATCTTATAGAAATCGGACCAAGATTGGACCGAACGGGCCAAACCGAGCCAACCGGACCCATAGTGGGCCCTTGGCCCAACACAACTAAACCTAAAAAACTTAAAATAGCACTCTCTCTCCTCTTTACACTATCAAACACGCTAAAATGGGGGCAAGAATGGGGGAAGAACACTCTCTCAAAGTTCTAACCCTTGGTTGATCTTCAAACCATCATAACTTTTGATCTGGAGCTCCAATTGCCGTACCATTTGCGGCCACACGTTCACCGCGAAGAGCTCTACAAAACTCACTACTTTATTCTTGAGGTAAGCCACGATTTGATCTCAGTTCTCCATCCCTTAATTTCAAATTTCATGGAGAAAAGTGTTGAGATTTTTGGCTCTTTGATGTTATAGGACCCAACTCTCTCTTGAAGAAGATGAATCTTGTCTCTCTGAATCTTGGGTGTGGTAAGATTCTCAACCCTAGTAGAACTTGTTGGTTTATGATGTTGGGCATTGAGTTGTTGTGCTTGAATGTGATATTTATGGCGTAGGTAGTGTGTATGTGAATATTGAAGCTTGATTGAGATTTTGGAAAGCTTGGAAAAGGGCTTTGGTGTGCTAAAAATCTGTTCTTGGAGGTGTTGAGACCTTGTGAGCTTGTGGAAAAATAATTTGGAAGTGCTTCGGTTGAGCGGGAGAAATCGGCTAAGGTATGGTCTCGGTTTTCTGTATCTAAAATGTAATATAGTGTGAAAACTTAGGCTAGAGGCCCTAAGATAGGATTTGAATGGTTGATGTTGTTGAATGGTTGAAAGTAATTGTGTGGTCATATATGTGATTATGAATAATGATGTTTTGTTGGTGTGGTGCATGAGAGATATGCATGTTTTGATATATGACTAATGATTGATTGAGGTTGAATTGTGGGTGAAGCCATATTGATGGTGAGGGTGGTATTATTGATGGTTGATTGGAAATGGCAATGTTGGAAATTGGGATGAGAAATTATGTATTATATGGTATTGTGGTTAAAGTTGGATTTCTTGAGTGAAATTGGTTAAAATAATGAACTTGGTGGGTTGTGATTTGATACAAATTTCAATGTATGAGTTGAGGAGGCTGAACTGATTTTTGGTATGTTTTGATTGATTTTAAAAAGGATTGGAATTGGTTGTTTTGAAAATGGCACTTTGTGGTTTTGTATGAAAGTGTGGTTTTTGGGCATACTTTGACGGAGCATACCTTGGACTCTAGATCCCCGTCTTGTGCCAAACTTATTTAGAAATAAAATTGGATCCGAGATGTCTATGCCGTTTGAAGAACGAGTGAAAAATGATTTGAAACAAAGAAGTTATGCTCGTTGGATGATTGAGGTTTGAAACTGTGAATTCTGCAGCTTTTTAACTTAGTAAAATTTTTGGCAGAAAGCATACCCACGCATAGGCGTGGCCGACGCGCACGCGTCCTTTTCAAAGTTTCACTACCCACGCGTGCGCGTGGCCCACGTGTACGCGTCGATGAGCAAATTTAATTGCCTAGCCAAATTTCAGAGAGTTGTGCCTGAATTGTGCCAGCTTTGTGCCTGGGGCACAAAATGCACTCACGCGTACACGTGGCTAACGCGTAAGTGTCACTTGGTTTTTCTCTCATCCACGTGTGCACATGGAGGGACGCGTACGCGTCGCTGTATTTGATGCATTCCATGTGTGCGCGTGGGCGACGCGCACGCGTGACCCTGTTTTCATTCCAAAGATGATTTATTAAGTTTTCAAAGTCAAATTTCATACTTCTAAGCCTCCGATCTCACCCCTGATGTCTTAAATCATTATGATATACCTAGCAATGAGAAATGAGCTAGGGGATGTGGTAACTTGTGAATGAAGAAAGGGGAAAATTTATGATCAATGATGATCAAAGATGGAGGATGGCGGTGGAAGTGCTGTATATGCCAGGAGCCGAAGGGCTGTATTTGTTAATAAATTGGCTGGTTCTGGATTGAACTATGAGCCGGATGGCTGAGCTATTGCCATGTTATGGCGGAGCCATTATTGAGTTATGGCTGAGTATAATTGCATATATGCGTATTGAATGAAATGTGAATGTTGCACTTCCACTATCTGAGATACGAGTTTCCCTAGGAGAAAGCAGTGGCTAGCCACCATGTGCTCCAGGTGGAGACTCGATTCTCTGCTGACCCTATGTCAAAAGTGTGGCCGAACACTGTGAAAGTTCTGGATGAGCTCGCCCACGTGAATATACACCAGTGAGTGTGTTGGATATGAATTATGATTTATGATTGAGTATAACTCGAGTTGGGGATGCACGACAGAGGGACAGTCTAATGGTTAGCTACCAGGACTTGTCGGGTTAGCTATATAACTGACAGATGATATCATCAACCATTAGGACAGGCATTCATCATATGCATACTATGTGAATTGTTTGGAATTGCCTAATTGACTGCATATTACCTGCTAATTGTCTAAATGTCATACCTGTTTCCTATCTGTATATCTTCTTGTCTGATATAATTGTGTTTGCCATATTATATTACTGCTGGCGGTTGGGAGGTATGCAGAAATTGGAAAGGGAAGTATTAGTTAGACTGAAGATCTTTAGTCAGTTGCCATTTATGGTTTAGCCTGTTTATAAGCTTTGACTTATCTGGTGGAAGTTCTAGGATTGCCTTCGGCTTTCCCAGGACATTACATGTTAGATATGTGGGTACTGTTACCATGTTGAAAAACTCCAGTTCTCACCCATGCAGATTTTGTGGTTTTCAGATGCAGGACGTGAGGCTTCTCGCTGAGGCATGATAGAGACTTATGGATTTAGTGAAGATCCTTGTTCTCGGGACTTTATGTTTGGTCTTATGTTTTTGCTTAGATACTTCTATCTCCACTAAATAATGTATATATATACTGTTTTGACTCCTCTTAGAGGATGTTTTGGAGAATAGGTTTTGGTATTCGCCCTTTAGGTTTCCATTGGGTTTCTTGCTTTATATATATTTGTATATACTTCTATGCTCGGACCGATTTTCTTCGCAACCGGATTTTGGGTTTTGGATATTTGTGTTTTTGGCACTCTTTGGATATATTCTTGCGTTAGCTTATCCTTTATCTGTTTCGTTACGTTAGCGATCAGAGTGTTGCGTTTTTTGAGTTGCGGTTTTGATTTACCCCTTTTCTTTCAAAGGCTCCTAATTATAAACATTCTTCACAATACTATATGTACTAAATTTTATTTTTAGAGGTCGTAATACCTCGACACCTCTGTCTTAGGACTTAAGCATAAGGCTCTGTGTGGTAGGGTGTTACAAGTATCATTTTTTCAAAATTAATCATAAATATAACATATCAAATCAAATAATCAATTTAAAATAATTAATAAGATAGTGAAATATTAATACAAAATTTTAGTCTAACAAATAAATAGTGACAATTTAATTAACCTAAATTATAGAACAAATCTACTTAATATACTAAAACTGAGTTTTTCCCCAACTAATGGAAGTGAGGTGTCGATTCCTCATGAATTCATTTTTCCGCCAAGATATGGTACCAGTTATTAATAACCAATTTATATTTCTCTAAATAAATTTATTTTAGAAAAATATCTTTATTATAATTATATTACAATTAGTATTTAATGAATAATGTATAATTATATTAATTTAAGAAAATATCTTTATTATAATTATATAAAATCAATATTTAATACATTATTAAACTAATTATCACTCCAAAATATTTTTAATCATTTTAGTTATATTGATACAATTCTAGTTCTTATTCATTATCCAATGATTTTATTAATGGCAGGTTGTTACCTTAATGGTGATCCATTTATGATGATGATGATGATGATGATGATGATGATGATGATGATGATATGAAGTTGCCCCGGTTACTCTATTCATGATAAAAAATAATGATTCTAATCATGATATGATATGATAAAATCATATAATTTTAACAAAACAAATATATGATGTATAACTAACGTAAATAATAAAAAATTAGCTTAATAATAACTAATTTACATATTTATTTTTTTTAATAAAGCCTATATATAGAAATTTTTGTGGTACATGAGTCTAGATCTGAGAGTCAATTCATTTTCTTTAAATTTATTATTCTTCTTTTACTACTTCATAGAATGTATTCTTCGTTTTTCGTCGAAGTTGATCCTTTTAAGGTACAATTTATAATTTTGTATAGTATTTTTTATATACTTATTTTATTATATTATTCTTTTGATAATTTAATGATTGTTCTTACTCCAACTTATTCTTTTCGTTTAAGTTGTATTCACTGATTCGGGTTCTAACTACATAGATGTAAGTGTCCAAAGAAGAGGCAGTAAACTCTATTTTATCGAAGGATGGTTGGATCTACTCACATATTATAACCAATCTAATGGAATATGGGTAAAATTAGTTTTCTTAGGAGGAGCTCAATTTTTTATTGATGCCACAGAGCTTTGTAGGCCAAGTTCAAGTTCTATCTCCTCCATGCTTTCTATGTCTGCCTAGAGATTTTCGAAGTGGAGCACATAATGAGATTGAATTCCCTCAATTTAAGTTAAGTTTTGCTAAATTTGTGTCAAACTCGGATATGCAATTTCAACGATTGGTAATATATTTAAATTTTTTTATTTTAAGTTTTTCGTTATTAAAATAATTTTATAACATATTGTAATTTTTTTCAGAAATTACCGGCTTTCTTTTGTATTAATGCAATGCCATTGAGGAGAATAAGGGTCAGTTTAGTTTCTCGGTGTAGCAATTATATATCTTGTCATATTGCATGGAAAGTGGATGATGAAGCTTATTTAACAAGAGGATGGTCTGAATTTGCACGAATTCTAAATGTCCAAACTTATGATGTTTTAGTTGGTTGTCGTTACGAGAATGACTCTAATCTATACGTGTCTAAGGATTAGAATAGATTAAATATTATTTAATTAATTTAGTTCTAATATTGATATTTGATTAAATTAGTTTTACAATAATTTAAATTTAAATTGTTGCCTCAATTTATATATTACACTATTTTTATTGGATATGTTATTTTTAAATGTTTTAATATAAGATTTCTTTTTTTTGATATTTAAGTTTATTTTTTTCTTGGATATATGTGTCCCTTTTTTTTTCTTTTTGTATTTTAGATTAGTAATGCAATTCTTAATAAAAGTGTACTTAAAACAAAAAAAAAAGTTAAAATATCACTATTTAAAGGAAAAAAATGTACGTGAAAGAAAATAAAACAAAAACTTAAAATTGCTCTACAAAAAAAATTATATACAGTTTGCGTATAAATGGGGCTGAGATTGGAGGCTATATATGGATATCAAAC
>NC_029791.2:50406525-50411784 GCF_000816755.2 Arachis ipaensis
ATTGGATAATATTATTTTTTATTAATTATTAGATTGACATATAACATTTAAATGTGTTAAGATAAGAACTGTGTTATATATTTTTTGTTATTTCAACTTTCATGATTATTTCGTTCTCTTTATTTTTCTATGTCATAGGCCAAGTAAGTTTTAATTTATTATTTTTCTTATATATATATTCTATTTAAAAAATTATTTTATTTTTTTAGGTTTTCTAATATGTTTTATTGTATTTTTCTTTTACTTTAAAAATTTTATGGTATGAAGATCTTCCGTTAAACGATTCTAACCATATGATCAAAGAAGAAGTACAAGATAATAAGTTTGAATTTTGGTAATTTACTGAGTCTAATTGAAATAAACACATTGAAATATAATAAACAGAATCGTTAATGCAACATTTATTAATGAATAATTACTAAAAAAAATATTATCTATACCAATATATAATGGGATATGGAATTGTGGTATCCAATTTTTTCTTTTCTTATTATTTTACCCCTATTTTTAAAAATTTAAAAATTGGCTTTATCCTATGACAGGACTTAAAAACAGATTTCAATAAAAAAAACTGCTACTACGTACTCAATTCTTTTTTTATTTTTTATTAAAAATTGGCTTTATCCTATGACAGGACTTAAAAACAGATTTCAATAAAAAAAACTGCTACTACGTACTCAATATTTTATTTTCCACGACAGATTTAAAACTGATTCACTTTCAACCCACGACAGAATTTAAAGTTGATTCACTTTCAATAAAAAAAACTATTAATACGTACTCAATTTAAATACCGATTCACTTTCAATAACAAAAACTTCTGCGCCTTCAATCGTACTTTATTCAAGAGAGTTAAATATCTGTTTCACTTTCAATCATGCTCTTGCAATCATTTTTCTTCTTTGTGTCTTGCTACTTTATGTTCTGACAAATATAATTGAAAAATTCAACGAATCAGCAATCATATTATATCAACTAATATAATTCCTATTCCAAATCTATTGTCAAGTACATAATTAACTACAATTAGACAAATGGTAAGAGCCACCCATCATCATCATCTTAACGGACAAAATACTCATCATATTGTTAATTTATCATAATAATTAAAAAAATAAATTTAAAAATGTCACAAATTAATGGACGATATTCAAACTTTGAAAAAAATCAATGAAAAAAATATAATAAAAGAATATTATTTTTAAAATATTCTCTGTTTCAGAATAAAATTAAACACATTTAAAATAATTAAAATCACCTTTATACGCGACATAAAAGTTAACTTTAATCATGATAACTAATTTTAATCTTATGAATTCAAATTATGCTTATTATCTGTATTGCTCTTTAAAAATATAGGTCTGGAATCACATTATAATGAAGTTGTTCAAGTAAAAGATGTGGTGATGTCCTAACTGGTTAGTACCCTATATATTCAAAACATGTAATAACGTCGTTTTAAGTCATTTTGCCTATACATTAAATATTAATATAGAAGATTAACAAAATTAATTAACTTAATTTATGCGATTTGATTTGGTTTCTGAGAACTAATTTTTAATTCTTTTAAGATAATCTAAAACATATTAAGTTTGTATTTTTTTTTTTGGTATTAGTGTAGGTCGAGACATACACCACTGCTACTAATTCAATGACTCAATCAATCTCTTATAATGAACCAGTTACAAACAATACTAAAAGCCATGCAAATATGAAGTTAGTACTCACTTACTCTACTTATATTTTTAATATTTTATCTTCATCGCATAATATTCATTTAAAATATTTTTTGTATTGAATAAATTAAGAGGTTTGATATTGTGCACTACTATATAAAATGCCTAATGTTAAACAAAATTATGAATTCTATAATAAAAAAAATAAAACAAATAATTAACAAATACTATAAATTTTAAATAGGCAATACATTCATAAGACTAATAATAACAATAACTTTGTAATAAACTTTTGGTAACAACATATATCTTTTAAAATTAAATAGTAAAATTAGAAAAGATCTACCTTAAACACAAAATAACAACTATTATAAAATAGTACAAAAATATGTCTTATTTTATCTCATGTATTTATTAATGTATTGTATAAATTATATGGATCCTTTTTATTATAGAATCTTTACCCAATTAAAAATTTAATAGATAGTAAAATTTGGTCATGGAAAAATGTGTTCTAATTTTTTAAAAAATATCAAAATACTATATTAAATATTATAAGTCAATAGGTAACTAAACTAAAAATCCTCAAATTAAAAATATAGATAACATTGTATATATTTTTATGAGTTACCGGATAAATTTTTATTGAATAACTAATTTAAGTACAAACTAAAAAAATGCTACTACAAATATTATTTAATGGCAATAACCGTAATACACATAACATCATTTAGTGATAAAAAATAAATATTAATGAAATTACAGTAACTAAATAATAAGTCCTTGATGATAAAAAAATTATCAAATTAAAATTTAATAATGTATGGAATATAACATAAACACAAAAAAAAACAAAATAAAGTACAATGAATAAACTAATTTTTAAAAATATTTTCGTAATTTTAGCGGACAAAAACTTCATCATATCGTTATTTTGTCATAATAAATTTAAAAAATTAAATTAAAAATATTATAAATTAATTGACGACATTCAAAATTTTTAAAGAAATACAATAGAAGCATTATCATTCTGAAAATACTTTTTGTATATTTTAGAATAGTTGAGAATAAAAATTTACTCTATCGAATATTTCACCTCATATATTACCTAAAACTTTAAACTATGACGATTTTATATTACCTCTTTATTGTGTGGTTTTATAATTTAACATTTTAAAGTGTTTTATAGTAATTTTAATTTCAATAAAATATGATATAAATCAGATCACGTCAATATTAAAATAAAAAAATATTTATCTAATAAATTTGAGAAGTAAATAATATATTAACAGAAAAATAAAATTAATTTCTTAAAAACAATAGAAAAGCGGCTGAACAGGCACGATAGTGCCTGTTGAGCCGCTAGTAATAATAATAATAATAATAATATTGTATGGACACAAGATTAATTAGTTAACCAATTGAATTTTAAATATTATATTTTATTTTTTACTCATATTTTTATTCATTAGTTACTTTACTTTTTATATTTACAATAAAAAATAGAATGTAACATGATACTATAACTTTAAGTTGTATAATATAATAAAAAAGAACGTAGCAATTTATATTTGCTTCCTATATAGCAATAATATTATATATATTTATATATCTCTTCTTTTAGCTCTTTTCTAAAAATATTGGCACATAATTAATGTAGATATATAACATATATACTGAGCAATTATCTCTATTGAATTAATCATAAAGGTTAATAAAAGATAATAACATAATTTTTACTTAATTGTAGCAAGTATCTCCACTAAAAATTAAAATTGCTCTATTAAAAAAAATTGTATATAATTTGCGTATGAATGAGGCTGGGATTGGAGACTATATATCGATATCAAACATAAAAACTTATTGCACGCATTGTGGAATAAAAAATAAATAAAAAAATATGTATAAGGAGTAATAGTGAATTGTAATAATTATTTATCATCTAAAAGATTTGTACCTTAGACATAGTTCTTTTCTCTGTTTATTATTTTTCGTACCTAATGGCCTACGATTCTATCAACAGTATTTTCTATAGTAGATTATGTAATGAAAAAGTTTGGACAATAAAGGTAAGAGTAATTAACGAGTAAAAATGGTCTGCGAGTGTTGTTGCAAGATCACGGACACTTGGAAGATAATTGCACAATGAATGTGGTATATAGAGAAGTTTTTGAGAGCTTATAATAAAAAAGTAATAACGAAATCTCTTAATTAAATATATTAATTTATTAAAATTTATTACTATCAATTTAAAAAAATTGATAAATTCTAGGTGCTAATGGGATAATGCATTCTTATTGTACATTTTATAGCTTGAGAATATTAAAATTATCATAAAAAAATTCGTATTATTTTATTCTCCTGATAAACAATTTTATAATTACGTTACACGTTCGTGGCTATTCCAATTTATACATAATCTTCTCCGACATGAGATAGAGTGAGAGGGCCTATTCCACCTCAGATGGTAGAAGGGGCAACTCAGCCTTGTCTTTCCTTTTATTTTATGTATATATTTTGCAGGCATCAAATGATAGTGTTGAGTTGTTATTTAGTGGATTTAAATTATTTATTGTTTATTGGAGAACTTTCTGCATTAGAATTCTCTAATAATTTGTTGTTCATTTTTAGTTGATTTTGATATGTTCTTACACATATAACAATTTGTTGGTGGATTTAGGTATTACTAGATTATTTATGGTCACATTCAGTATATATGTTTGATTTATTGAAAAAAAGTAGATTATTAAAATTGTTTAATAATTATTTTAGAGTTAATACAATTAACACTAAATTAAGAAAAAATAAACAATGCATAACTCATTATTTTTTTATTAGTCAAATTATTATAATTCAAATTAATTTTAACAAAACAACTTAAAATTATAATTTCAATTTTATCACGTGCATGGCACGGATAATTATACTTGTTAAATAATTTTAATTAAGGTTGACATTAATAATTAAATATAACAATAATAGACTAAGTTAATTCGTTTAATATCATTTATAATATCTTTTCTTATCAATATATATACAAAAAATATACTAAGATAAGATATACATTTATCTAGCTATTAGTATTATTGTATATAATTATCCACAAAATCTACAAAAGACAGGACAAAAAAACAAAGAGAAAGACAACAACCTTCATCCCTAATATTTTATCACTCAATCCACAAATTATAAATTACTACATTTTAATAGCTCGCAAAAAATCTATTTTCTTTTTTAATAAAATAGGTACTTAGACGCTAGTCTCACTTAATACTTAAGGGTACTGCAAAAAGAGGTAAAAATAAAATAACACCAAGAAAACAATATTTAAAATCATATTCATATCATATATATTATTATGTTACCAATCATATAATTAATAATAAATAAATTAAACTAAATAGTCTTGTCTTATTTATAGTTATATTACCAATCAATATATAATACTAAATAAATTAAATTAGATTAAATTATGTGATATTTGGATAACTAAATAAATATTAATTCAATTAATTAATTATAATTGATTGAATTTAAAAAATTAAAGAAAATTAATTAAAAAATACTTCCAAAAATATGCCAC
>NC_029791.2:50411882-50412462 GCF_000816755.2 Arachis ipaensis
TTAACTGCAAAAAATAATATAAGATTGAGATAATAAAAACATGATTTTGATGTTATATAAATAATAAATAATTAAAGTGTAAAGGAGCATTTTATATTTTGTTATTTTTTTTGTGTTATTCTTTCAGTTTTATAATTTTGTGAGAAAATAGAAGAATTCTTCAACAAAATCCTGATGTTTTTTGGCTATATTATTTTTAACATGTTTCTTGTAACATCCTATTACACAAAATTTTACGCTAAGCCATAAAATAGAGGTGGTGTGGTATTATGACCTGCAAAATAAAAAAAACATACATATAATAATTAAAAGAATATAGTATTCGAAGAGTCTTGAAGGTTGGTTTAAGCAAATTCGTGAAAAATAAAAGCGCAACACTCAAGATAACGGTTACTTGCGAACGAAGAAAAGCAAAGATACATATATAAAATAAGAGTGGAGTGTAAAGGATATAAAATATTCAAACTCAGGGCTCAAACTGCAAAGTTAAGGTTGGCCGGAAGATATCTACATACATATATACAAGCCCAAAGTACACCAAGACAGAAGACAAAAATTCTATTTTTCCACGTCGACCTCC
>NC_029791.2:50412494-50498988 GCF_000816755.2 Arachis ipaensis
GGAAAGTCTACAAATTTAAATACATAATAACAGTCCAAAATATAATAACCCAAAAGCTAGACTCTGCTTGCTCAGAACTCCAGACGTTCAGCGAGGTGTCTGTCGTCTTGCATCTAAAAATAACAATATTTGTATGGAAAGCTCAAAATTATAATTTAAAACTATAACAGGGTAATCTATCTAGGGCACTGAGGTTCGAATCCAATTTCTAACTTAACCCTTCACAAGTTCTCCAATTTCTCCAATCCTCCAAAACTCCAGTGAAACTGCCCTCGTCACTCCTCCGCCAGATAATGGGCCTCTCAGATGTTCAAATACAATCAATACAAAGAAAGCACATACATATAGAGTACATGTTCGGCAATTAGGCGAATAGCAATTAGACATAAGTGAATAATTAGGCAATCTAAGATAATGAATACTCAAGCAAAACATTCAAATGCATATGATGTAAGCCTGTCCTATGGCTGATGATATCATCTGTCGGTTACATAGTCAGCCCGATATGTTCTGGTAGCTAACCGTGGATAGTCCCTTTGTACGCGCATCCCCAAATGTAAAATTAACCATGGAAAGAATCCCAAGCTGACATGGGAGAGATAATACCCCAAACTCAAAAATATCCATGAGAAGAATCCCAAGCTGACATGGGGGGAGACAACACCCCA
The DNA here is from genome assembly GCF_000816755.2 of Arachis ipaensis. Lineage (NCBI taxonomy): Eukaryota > Viridiplantae > Streptophyta > Magnoliopsida > Fabales > Fabaceae > Arachis > Arachis ipaensis. The sequence goes on from NC_029791.2 coordinate 50,413,163, forward strand.
AGCCCAATTCATATATATGAGCATGCCCATAGGAGAACCCGATGAGTTAAAGCGTCCAGTCACATCTTACGTACCGAGGGTCAACAATTGTCTCTAATATGCAAGCCAAATAGACTTTCAACTCATCATTTGTCAATTGTCATTATCATCTTCAATTGTCTCACTCATCATTCTCAATATTGTATTATACTCAAAATTGCCTCATTCATTACTTTCGTTATTTCATCAAATCAAGTCTCCCCTTCTTCAACTCCTCTGGTACCAATTCTATCTTCTTTCACTCACTAACTCTTACTTTGTAACCCAAATCCTCATTAATAAATCTTAAACGGAGTTTTCAGAGGTTTGAAAACTCAAAAAAATATTTAATAGTTCAAAAATAGTGAATTTCCATCAAAACAGTGGTTCTGAAATTTTACAGGCTTGTTGGGAAGGTCAAACAGTGAAAAATAGAGTTTTAGTAAAAAACAAAGTGTTGTGCGTACGCACGCAACATAGTGACCTTCCCTTCCGGTGCGTATGCACACTTGCAAAATTCTTAGCATGTGCGTACGCACCCCCCTCTTGCACGAGCCAAAACGTATTCTCTGTTCTGTGCGTATGCACACTAGTGTGCCTACGCACACAGACTAGAATTCCTAGATTTCTACAACTTAGGAAAATTCAATTTTTGGTACATAACTTCCGACATCCATAACTTTCTCTACAAAATTCTATTTTCCACAAGCTTTATACCGTTGTAAAGCTCTTGAAATTATCTTTGTATTTGAAATAAATTTCATTCAAATCCAGAATTTGAGACTTAAGTTATGGTCCACCAAAATTAGTTTAAAATTAAGTTTTTCATAAAAATCACAAACTCCATTTTCACAATTTCCATTTCAAAACCAAAGTGTTTTCAAGTTCCAATTCAAACCAACCATATCTAAAACATACCTAATCACTTCTCGTTTATTCCATGACCCATCATCATCCAAGTTCACCAAATTCATCCCCTTAATTCATAATCAACACAACTTCATACTCAATCATCAATATATCATTATTATTCATGAATATCATCATTTCATCAACCATCAATCATAAGCAACAAACACCAGTGCATTCTTAAACTAATTCAACATTGTTCATTAAGACTACTAAACATTAACATAATCATACACTCCAACCTATCTTATGGTCATCTAACCTAATTTTTCACAAGACATTACATATTATCTACGAGAAACTAAAACCATACCTTGGCCAATTCCTCCCTAGCTCAAAACACCATAAGTTATCACCGTTCCGCAAATGCTCACAGCCCCAAATAGTCCACCAAACAGAAAATTCAGTTACTGCAGCCCAAATTCAGCTTACTGACACTACCAATTAGACTCTAATTCCATCAACATGCCTCAAAAACCCATAATTCACATCTAATACCAATAAACATTACTCAATCAATAGGAATTTTACTATACCACATATTTTTCACAAGGGTTAGAGTTATCTCACCTTACCAATGCGAAATTAAAACAAGACTCAACAATATCTCAAGATTAATATGCTCCTAAACGTCAAAATTCAACAAAAACCTCAACACTAAGGCTCAAGAATTTTGAAATTATAGGAGGAGTAGCTGAGTGAGAAAATGTGACTTACCAACTAAATTATTCTGTGAATTTTGTAAAGCTTGACGCATTGATCACGTGGTCGCAAATGATGCAGCGATTGGAGCTCCGGATCAAAAGTTATCTTCATTTCAAATCAAACCAAGGGTTTGTGATTTTGGAAATGTTCTTCCCCATTTTGGCTGAGCTTTCAGCGTGTTTCATATCATATAGGGAGAGATAATGTGCTAAAGTTTAATATTAGTGGAATTTGGGTTGGGCTTTGGGATTAAGAAAGATTTGAAAATAAGGTAAGAGATTTGAAAAGATTTGAAATTAGAAAAGATAAGATGAGAAATTAAAAAGATTTGAAAAAGATAAGATTTGAAATTGATTTTTTGAAAAAGATCTGATTTTAAAGTTTGAATTTTGAGATTTTAAAATTTTAAATTTTGAAAATTGAAATTTTGAATTTTGAAATAAGATAAGATAAAAAAATTTGAATTTTGAAGAAAGATAAAAAGATAAGATAAGATTTTGAAAAAGATAAGATTTTTTTTATTTTGAAGATATTTGAATTTTGAAATTTAAAACTAAGATAAGATAAGATAAAAAATTTGAAATTAAAATCTGAATTTTTAATTAAATATTTCGAAAAATTGATTAAAAGAGAAGAAAAGATATTTTTTATTTTTGAAATTAATGAAGAAAGAGAAAAATAAGTAAAAGACACAAAACTTAAAATTTTTAGATCAAACGCACCTAGTTTTCGAAAATTTAAAGAAAAACACAAAGGGACACCAAACTTAAAAAAATTAAGATCAAAACAAAAAGAAAACACAAGAACACTTTGAAGATTAAGAAGAACACCAAGAACAAAACTAAAAAATTCAAAGAACACAAGAACATGCAAAAGACACCAAACTTAAAATTTTTGAAAACCAAACACAAAATTTTCGAAAAATCAAAAGAAAGGACACAAGAAGACACCAAACTTAAAGATTGACAAAAGATTTAAACAAAGATTTTATTTTTGAAAAATTTTAGAAAGAAAGACTCAAGGAATTCGAAAATTACCAAGAACACAAACAAAAAGACTCAAACCAAGATCAAAGATTAAACAAAGAAAAGAATTTTTTTTAAAAAAGTTTTTGATTTTTTTTGTGAAAATAACGAAGAATAAAATAAAAAATAAAAGACTCAAACAAAATTAAAGACAATACCTTATCTAGGGAATAAGATAATCCGTCAGCTGTCGAAACTCGAACAATCCCCGGCAACGGCAACAAAAACTTGGTGCACAAATCTCCACACTTTGTACAACTGTACCAGCAAGTTCACTGGGTCATCCAAGTAATACCTGAGTGAGTCAGGGTCGATCCTACGAGGATTGTGGTTTGAAGAAAGCTATGATTATCTTGCAGGTCTTAGTAATGCAAAATCAAGAAGTTGTTAGTTTGAATGCATATGAGGAATAGTGTATAAAATACTTTGTAAATTTAAATGTAACCAGTGATAAGAAGATGGTTAAGGATTGGAGTTGCTTTGTCTTTCTGGATTAACTCTGGTATTACTGTCTCCTTTGCTTGTGAATGATTTCTTCTATGGCAGGCTGTATGTGATCAACGCCGTATGACTGCGGTCATTAATCTCCTCTGCTTCAGATTAAACACCGTATGGCCGTGGTCATCCAATCTAAACGAGGGTGAAGCTCTAGCAGTTCATTCTATTTGAGGATCCTACTCAAAATGCCACAGACAAGGTCGAATTTTTCGGATCAGAGAATGCTGGTTCTTTGGGTTCTAACCTCTACCACAGAGACCCTAATCTCCCCGTAAATCGACTGAACTGGTATCTCGAGAAGTCTCCAACGAAGTCATGGATTAGCCGTCTGAGAGATGTATAATCAAGCTGGTGGTTCGATGCTTTCCAGTCACGTATTTACACGAACCCAAAAGACACGGGTGGTTGTCCGGCACGCGGTCTTAGTATGATGAACAGAGCTGATTGTCACGGATCATCCCATTCACCATGTTGAAGAACGAATATACATCTTAGAATTAAATTAAACACGGATTGAATAGAAACAGTAATACTTTTATTAATTCATAGAACTCAGCAGGGCTCCTCCCCTCAACCTAGGAGGTTTAGAAACTCAAACTGATAGAAAATACAATGATGAACAAAAATATGGTGTAAAGTTCTCCTAGAAGATGTAAATCTAATCCCTTAAATACTAAACTAATGACTAGTAAGGGTAAAACATTCTTTTTAGTGCTAAAATCTACTCCTGGGGCACACTTGGTGAGTGTTTGGGCTGAGCTTTGATGAGATCCACGTGCTAGAAGGCCTCTAGGGCGTTGAACGCTAGCTAGGGGGTCCTCTTTGGGCGTTTGGATGCTGGTATCTTCTCCTTGGGCACTGGATGCCTGAAAAGGGGTAGGAGGCTGGCGTTGGATGCCAGTTTCGGGCCTTCTATTGATCCTGACAGCATCTGCTGTTCTTTCTCTGTCTCTAAATCAGACTTTTGCTCCAACTCCTCAATTTCAGCCAGAAATTACATGAGGTTGCATAAAAATACACAAACTCAAATTAGAATAAAAAAATGTGAATTTAACATTAAAACCAATGAAAACTTAATAAAAACTAAATAAAACATGATAAAAACTATATGAAAATGATGCCAAAAAGCGTATAAAATACCGGCTCATCACGTGGCTCTTAGAGCCATCAAAATGGGCGAAGCCCATCGGGTCGGCTTGTTTATCCATTAAATGGGCGGACTTTTGCCTCTAATTCAGGCCCGTTTAAATTTCGGGCTAAACAGACTGAGACCGATTAACCCGAAAAAAATTGCGGGTTAGATGGGCTAGCCCATGGGCTAAACGGGGGCTCACATAAATTTTGTTTTCTTTTTTAAACCAAAATTTTATATTTTAGCTAAATGTCATTCGAAAAATCTGATCCGTACAAAAATAACAGATTTAGAGAATAATTAGGCCAATAAACCATGGACCATAAGCCTAATTGACCAAATACCAATAGTCCAATACTATGCAAGCTAAAAAAAAATAACTCAAAAAATAACACAACCCATATACAATATAAGAGTATAAAACTAAAAAAACTCTCTCTAAGCCAGATAGCCACTCACTAAAAATTCAAACGTACGAAGGAAAAAGAGAAAGCACTCTGGAGTAGCCATAAATCCCTAATTTTTTGACATAGCACCACAGCCTCACAAATTTATGCGTGTGTCCATCCTTCTTCCAGAGACAGTAACTTCTTTGTCGGTGTCATCGATGAGCATTCCCACCATTAGAGCCTTGCGAGGCTCTCATCACTGTTAGCCCCTTAGTTTTCGTTACTTCATCCATTCTTCACTCACCTTCTACTCTTCTTTAGTTTTCGTAGCTTTTGGTCATCACACTCATCAATTTTCAGCCAATTATTGTAAGATTACTTTCTTGTCTTAATAATAAAATATGCATGCTATTTCTTTTCTCATAAATCTTAGGTTCTCAACGTTTTGATAAACAGTCTGACACTAACATTAATTATTATCTATTATATTTTATTTTGGGTTATTTTGTAATAATATTTTTTGTAAATAGTAAAGATTAATCCGATTTTGTGTTTTTATTTTTGGTTAGTGATTTATTTTGGAGTTATGAATGACTATGCAAGAGATATTGTTGATCCAAATGCTGAGGTAGAACAAATTTTCTTGGACTCAAACTCTGATGATGACTTTGATGATCTTTTTGACGATAAAGTCCCGCCGGAAGTCACTCAAGCGACAACTCTTGTAAGTATTTCACCTACTGCTATTGATGTGTCAAATTCTAAAAAGAGAAAAAGGTTAACTACATCTAATGTATGGGATAGTTTTATAAAAATAGTTGGAAAAGATGGCAAAACAAGGTGCAAATGTAAAAGGTATGGAAAAGAATACAAAGGTGGGGATAGTACTCATGGTACCTCTACATTGAGACGACATATTCCTATGTGCCGTGAACTACCCAAATTTCATGATTCGAGAAAAATGATGCTTAATAAAGTTGGGAGGTTAAGGGCTAGACAAGTTGATCTTGTGGTTTTTCGTGAATTAATTGTAAAAGCAATCATAGAACATGATTTACCTTTTTCATTTATTGAATATAAAATAATTAGGGATGTTTTTAAGTACTTGAATCCTGATGTAAGATATTTTTTCAAAACACTACTGTAGCTGATATTTTCAAATTTTATATTCTTGAAAAAGAAAAGTTAAAATGCCAGTTAGAAAAATTTTGAAGTAGGATATATTTAACTACTGATCTTTGGACGTCATGCACAACAGAGGGTTATATGACTTTGACTGCCCATTATGTTGATTCTAGGTGAAAATTAAATTCTAAAATACTCTTATTTTCTCACATGTCCCCTTCACATATGGGACATCAATTAGAAAATAAAGTGCTTGAGTGGTTATCTGAATGGGAAATAGAGAAGAAAATATTTTTAATAACCTTAAACAATCCTTCATCAAATGATAGCATGCAAACTTTACTTAAGCAAAATCTCCTTTTAAGTGATGGGTTATTGTGTAATAGGAACCTTTTCCATGTGAGGTATTGTGCTCATATCTTAAACTTGATAGTTCAAGATGGGTTGAAGGTTGCTAGTTCTACTTTTCATAATATCAGAGAGAGTATCAAGTATGTGAGAGCATCGAAGGCACGAGCTGTCCAATTTAGAGATGTTCTTAAGTCACTTGAAATTTTTTACATTAGAGTGAACTTAGATATGCCTACTAGATGGAATTCTACTTTCTTGATGTTGGAGAGTGCTTTGAGATGTGAGCATAGTTTTGTTAGACTCTCTTTGAAGGATAACAATTTCAAAGATTGTTCATCTGAAGAAGAGTGAAAAAGAGGAAGAGAAATTTGTAAATTTCTTAATCCATTTTATAAAATGACTAGCTTGATGTCTGGTCAATCTTATCGTACTTCAAATTTATAATTTATGCAAATTTGGAGGATTGAGTGTTTGCTGAAAGAATACTCCATTAGTGAGGATGAGCTCATAAGAAATATGGTGCAACCAATGAAAGCCAAATTTGATAAGTATTGGAGCAATTATTCCATGATTTTCTTTCTAGGAGCTATTCTCGATCTTTGAATAAAATTTCAAGTTTTGGAATATTGTTTGAATAAAGTGGATCAATGTACTGCTAATGAGAAATTGACCACTACCAAGAAGAAGTTGTATTTGTTGTTTGAAGCATATTCAGAAATTTTGTCACATAATACCTCTTCTAATGCTTCTAGTGGTCAAACAAGAATTCCAACTTCTAAAGAAGATGATTCACTTTCATTTGATGTGCCTGATGTAAGTTTTATTTCTACTGTGTATTATGTTAATATAATTTTCTTTTATATGTTTCTATCAATATGTTACTTTCTTAACTATTTTATTATTTTTTTGAATATTGTAGGAGTTGAGAAATATAAATTTTTAAACTAATGCTTCACAAAGAAAGTCTTCTTTAGATATCTATTTGGATGAGTCAAATCTTGATATAAATTGTAAAATAGATGTCTTGTAATATTGGAGGTCTCAAGCCTATTGCTTTTTTGATTTAGCTTCCATGGCTTGTGATATGCTTAGTATTCCAATAAGTACGTAGCTTTGGAATCGGCCTTTTTCATTGGTGCACATGTCCTAAATAAGTATAGAAATTATATTTTGGATAACAATGTGCAAGCTCTTATTTGTGGTCGTAATTGGATACATGGATTTGAAGATGATGGTAATTCACTTTTTAAATTTATTTTGTTAACTTCTATTGACATTAAATAATGAATGACTTGCATATTGTATTTGTTTAGTTTTCCACTAACTAATTTTAAATTATAGATGCTGAATTTGAGTGTGAAAATGAAAGTGACAAAGAACATGATAAAGATAAAGTGGATTCAATTAATATGATGCCTAGTATTTTATTAGTATTGTCTAATTGTTTCAAACCATGCATTTTTTAATTCAATTCTATTGAAATTCTTTTTCTGCCACTAAATCACTAACTTTCCATTGCTGGTGTTGACTAATTTGGTGGATTGGATAAAAGATTTTGTAATTACATTGCTTGCTGCGTTTGTAATATATTTGCATGTCATGTAATCTGTTAAACACTTTCTTTTCACTTTTGTGTGGCTTTTTGGTAGAATTATGATGTTTGATAAACCACAATTTTATGGTTTATCTTGTGTTCAATTGAGTGGTTTTTATCAAGCCTTTGCACACTTATTTATACAATTTGCATGAGTTTACAATTCCTTCCTAATTTTGTTCTATGGTTGAAAAACTTACTTCCTAAGCACCTAAATTATGTATTTTAACTCCCCTTTTATACCATTCGATGCCGTGATCTGTGTGTTAAGTGTTTTCAGGCTATATAGGGCAGGAATGGCTTAGAGGATGGAGAGGAAGCTTGTAAAAATGGAAGGAACACAAGAAATAAAGGAGACAACCAGCGAGGAGCGACGCGCACGCATGGCTCATGCATGCACGTGAATTGGAGTTTGCAAGGCGACACGTGCGCGTACCTGACGCGTACGCATGACACGCGAAGATGACCAGCGACGCGTACGCGTGACTGACGCGTACGCGTGACATGCGCCACGTGCAAAAAATACAGAAAATGCTAGGGGCGATTTTGGGCCGAGTTTGGACCCAGTTTTTGGCCCAGAAACACAGACAAGAGCCAGGGGACAAGCAGAGACTCAACACACATTCTCATTCGCATAGTTTTTTAGTTTCAGTTTGGAATCTTAGAGAGAATTCTAATACTTCCTCTAGGTTTTCTTCACATTCATAGTTTTTTAGAGTTTTATGCTTTTGATTTGGATATTGAGAAGAGTCACTACCTCCATTGAAGTTTTCATTATTCTAGTTTGTTTTCTTATTCCTTTACTCTTTTATTGCCCATTAACCCTGTTCAGATACATATGTTTATGATTTTGGGATTTATTAATACAAAGAACTATTTTTACCTTCAATTGATTTTTAGTTATTATTTTATTTGATTTATCATGTCTTCCTTTTATTCCCTTTATATGTCTGTGAACGTTGTATTCATGTCAATGGAGTAGACTCCCAACTTGACTTGGGAGTTGATTGAAAGGAGACCCTTGAGTTGGAATACTCAAGTGTCGGTTTTAATTAGAAGTTGTTGGCTAATTCTCTATTTACTAACTTTAATCCTTCTATAAGGAGAGGATTAGGACTTGTGAATAAGAGTTAGCTCAATTACTTGACTTTCCCTTATTCGGTAAGGGTTAACTAAGTAAAAACAATAACCTTTTACTATCATACTTGAGAAAATCCAACAAGGATAGAACTTCTGATTAATCTTCTCCCAGTCAAGGCTTTTTACTTTGAATGCATAAATCTCTTTTAATTTACATTGATTTAATTTACAATCACTTATTTTTCTGTTCTCCAACTCTTAAAATTTCTCGAAAAATTCCTTACTAATAAAATAGCACTCTTTTGTCAACTCGTTGGGAGACGACCTGGGATTCCTATTCCCAGTATTTTTATTCTAAATTTGTGACAACCCTTTTAAATAGATAAGCGGAATTTTCGTTAGTTAATAACTGTACTTGCAACGCTGTTCTTATTACATATTCTTAATTGGCAATTTTCCGCTCGTTCAATTTTTGGCGCCATTGCCGGGTTGTTGCAATTGTGTGCTAAATTATTGGTTGCTGTACATATTTTTAATTTTTGCATATTTTATTTTATTTTATTACCATGAGCTGTATGTTTCTTTCATTGAATGACGCGTTCACTACCTGACTCGAGCTTAGCCGTGTTTGATCCTGAAATTGAAAGAACTATTTCACGTATTAGGCGAGCTCGGCGTCAGTTAGCCTCTGAGGGTGGTGAAGTGGTTCTTACCAATTCACCAATCTTATCTGAGGGCGAATCTGAAGCGCCATCTGAGGAAGAAACAAGCTCCTCTTCTACTGATTTTGTTGATTTACGTGCAGATAATATGGCGGAGCCCAGAAGGATTACTCTCTAGGAAGTAGGAGCTCCAGACTTTACACTGCAACCGTATCAAGTGCGCCAAATCTGGCTGCAGATTTTGAACTGAAGACTGCGCTAATCAACTTACTGTCCAAATTTCATGGCTTACCTGCTCAAGAGCCTATCAAGCACCTCAGAGATTTTCAGACAGCCTGCTCAACTACTAGGCGTTATGGTGCAGATGAAACTACTATTTGGCTATATGCCATCCCATTTTCTCTTGAGGGAAAGGCAAGGGAGTGGTTCTACACTCAACCTGAAGCAGTCGTTACCAATTGGGATCTGCTCAGAAGGAAATTTCTGGAAAAGTACTTTCCAGCTGAAGTTACAGATAGACTGAGGAAAGAAATTTCCTGCATCATCCAAGGCAAGTCAGAGACCCTTTATGAATATTGGGAACACTTCAAGAATCTCCTAGACTCATGCCCCCACCACAAGATTGACTATTTGGTGTTGATCAGCTACTTCACAAAAGGCATGAAGCCTCAGGATAAGACTACATTAGATGCTACAAGTAATGGTTCTCTTAAGAAGTACAAGATGGTGACAGAAGCTTGGAAACTGATCACCGATCTAGCTGAGTCTACCCGGAATGTCAGGCACATGAATAACCATCCCAAGGCAATTACGGAGGTTTCCTCTAGTAGTGAGACTCCTGCTCTCACACAGACTCTGGGAGAGATGACCAACATACTGAAGTAGCTACAGCTGAATCAACAACAATCTCAGCCTCCCCCACAATAACAGAGTCAATAACTGGTTCCTCAGAGAGTTTGCAGAATATATGCCTGTTATACTCATTACACTGATGAGTGCCCATAGCTCCAACAAGAAGACAACACCTTGGTAGCTACTCATAACTTCTATGACCGCTCGAATCAAGGATACTATCAACAGGGCGGCAAATATAACCAAGGTGAAAACTACAACCAAGGTTGGCAAGACAACTCCAAACAGGGGTGGAGAGATAATTCCAACCAAGGATGGAGGGACAACTACAACCGAGGAGGCAGAGACAATAGTGGAAATCAGAGGTGGAACAACAATAATAATAGACAGTAGAACCCTCCTTACCAACAGCAAAACCAAAACCAGTGCACTATCAATGGTCTTACCTCCACTTTACAAGCTCTCATCTCCCGACTGGAACTGCCTTCTACTCCCAACAATCAACCTTCAAGCTCCAGTGCACTACCTTCTCAACCTTTGCCCAACCCCAAAGGTGGAATTAATGCCATCACTTTGAAGTCCGGTACCTCACTGCCAGAGAGGAGTCATGAGGAGCCAAGCTCAAAGGAAGATACCCAAGCTGAAGACATTATTGAGGTCGAGGATGTTGAAGAAGAAGAGGAAGTACAAAACATGGTTGAAGAAGAAGAGACTCAACCAAGGAATGGAGTACCAAAAGAAGATGAAGTTACCAGAGAGGCCATTCCTATTCTATTTCCACACCTTGCTAGGAAATCCAGAAAGCAGATGGAGCTAGACCCCAAGATGGTGGAGATCTTCAAAAAGGTTGAGGTAACCATTCCCCTTTTTGATGTCATTCGCCAGGTACCTAAATATGCAAAGTTTCTAAAAGATTTATGCATGAATAAAGATAAATTATAGGATTTAGAAACTATTCCTTTAGGTAGCTCTATATATGCTTTAATGGGTAATATACCAAAAAATATAGTGATCCAAGCCCATGCATGGTAACTATTACTATAAAGGGTGTAAAATTTTCTAACTGCATGTGTGATTTAGGCGCGTGTGTTAGTATAATGCCATTATCTGTATATGATGCTTTGAGGCTCCCTCCCTTAGAAAGGTCGGCAGCACGTTTTGTTTTGGCAGATAAAAGCATTATCTCTGTGGTTGGAATTACTGAGGACGTGCTGGTGAGCATTAAGGGGCTTACATTTCCTATTGACTTCTATATTTTGGAGATGCCCCCTAATGACTCAGGAAGACCATCATCCATCCTCTTTGGAAGACCATTTCTGAAAACTTCAAAGTACAAGTTGGATGCATTCTCAGGAACTTACTCGTTTGAGAGAGATGGCAGAGCAGTGAGCTTCAACCTGGATGAAGCTATGAAGCATCCTCCAGAAGATCATTCCATCTTTCAGTGTAATATCATTGATGAAACTGTAGCTGCAGTTCACCAAGAAGAAGTAGAAGAAATGCACATGGAGCAAGGTGAAAGTGTGGGGAAGCCCCCTGAACAAGATGGAGACACCTTGCCGCCATCACTAGCTCCAGATGATCAAGTGCCTAGCTATGAGCAGAAAATGGAGTTAAATCTCCTTCCACCCCACCTCAAGTATGCTTACCTTGAGGATCATCAGAAGCTCCCAGTTATCATTGCAAGGGAACTCACTTCCCAATAGGAGGAGCAGTTGCTTAGTGTGCTGAGAAGACACAAGAAGGCTATTGGGTGGAGTTTGGAAGACATAGTAGGTATCAGCCCTCAAGTTTGTAAACACAGGATACTTTTAGAAGAGGGAGCAAGGCCTGTCCGTCAACCTCAGAGGTGGCTGAACCCCACCATCTTAGAAGTTGTCAAGAAGGAAGTGACCAGGCTGCTTGAAGCTGATATCATCTATCCCATCTCAGATAGCGAGTGGGTCAGTCCAGTACAAGTGGTGCCCAAGAAGTCTGGAGTCACAACAGTAAAGAATGAGCATGGAGAGCTCCTGACAACTAGAGTGCAAAACTCCTGGAGGGTGTGCATTGATTACAAGTTCCTCAACCAGGCTACTCGCAAGGATCACTACCCCCTGCCATTTATCGATGAGATCCTTGATCGTTTGTCAGGTAAATCACACTACTGCTTTTTAGATGGTTACAGAGGCTATTTTCAAATCTATATAGCTCCTGAGGATTAGGAGAAGACTACTTTTACATGTCCCTTTGGAACGTATGCATACAAGAGGATGCCTTTTGGCTTGTGTAATGCACCGGCTACTTTCCAAAAGTGCATGATGAGTATTTTCTCAGATCTTATTGAGAACTATATGGAAGTTTTCATGGATGACTTTAGTGTGTATGGTGATTCATTTAGCCTTTGCTTGGATAGTTTAGCTAGAGTGTTAGATAGGTGTGTTAGTTCAAACCTTGTACTAAATTTTGAAAAATGTCATTTTATGGTAAAACAAGGTATTGTTCTAGGACACGTTGTTTTTAATATATTGGTATTTCTGTAGATCAACAAAGGTAGATGTGATTTCTAGTTTACCTTACCCCTCCTCTATGAGGGAAGTCCGTTCATTCCTTGGTCATGTAGGCTTCTACCGGAGATTTATCAAGGACTTCAGTAAGGTAGCATTGCCTTTATCTAGACTGCTGCAGAAGGATGTTGAGTTCGAGCTGAGTGAGGACTGCATGAATGCGTTTGATAAGCTGAAGATCGCCTTGACTCAAGCTTCGATTGTGAGAGGACCAAACTGGAGCCAGCCATTTGAGATTATGTGTGATGCCTCCAACCATGCGGTAGGAGCGGCGCTGGCTCAGTGCGAAGGTAAGGATCCTTTTATAATTGCTTATGCTTCTAAGACCTTAGACGCTGCTCAGTCTAATTACACTACCATTGAAAAAGAGCTTCTGGCTATTATTTTTGCTCTGAATAAATTCTGAGCCTATTTACTTGGTACTAAGGTGGTAGTGTACTCAGACCATGCAACTCTAAAATATTTATTAGCTAAAAAAGAGTCCAAACCAAGGTTAATACGTTGGAACTGTTGCTGCAAGAATTTGATTTAGAAATTAAGGATAGGAGTGGTTCCCAAAATTTAGTGGCGGACCACTTGAGTCGCCTTGAGTACATTAAGGATGACTCCACTCCTATCAATGATGCTTTTCCATTCTTGCATGCAATATCTGAAATAGTTCCTTGGTATGTACCTGTAGCCAATTATCTAGTTAGTCATACTTTCCCTCCTAACTTTACTAAGCATCAAAGGGACAAGCTAAAAAGCGAGTCTAAATATTATATATGGGATGACCCATATTTATGGAGGTATGGTGCTGACCAGGTAATTAGAAGGTGTGTGCCTTAATCAGAATTCCAGTCAATTTTAGAGGCCTGCCACTCTTCTGAGAGTGGTGGACATTTTGGCCCTCAAAGAACAGCTAGAAAAATTTTAGACTGTGGATTCTGGTGGCCCACTCTTTTTAAAGATGCTACTGCCTTCTGTAAAACTTGTTCCCCATGCCAAAGGTTTGGTAATATATCCAAGAGGGATGAGATGCCCCAACAGCTTATGCTATTCTGTGAAATTTTTGATGTTTAGGGCATTGACTTCATGGATCCATTCCCAAACTCTGGTGGTTTCTTGTATATACTGTTAGCTATAGATTATGTTTCTAAATGGATGAAAGCAATTCCTACCCGTACTGATGATGCTAACATTGTTGTCTCTTTTGTTAGAAACCATATTATCTGTCACTTTGGATCACCACGAGCAATCGTGAGTGATCAAGGCACTCACTTTTATAACAGGAGATTAGCAGGTCTACTGAAGAAGCATGGGATTGTTCACAAAGTAGCAATAGCCTACCATTCTCAAACCAGTGGGCAAGCCGAGGTGTCTAACAGAGAGATAAAGCACATACTGGAGAAGATAGTCAAGCCTCATAGGAAGGACTGGAGCACCAGGCTTGTGGATGCGCTCTGGGCTTATCAGACAGCGTACAAGACACCCATCGGGATGAGTCCCTTCCGCCTGGTCTATGGAAAAGCTTGCCACCTCCCAGTAGAGGTGGAACACAAAGCTTTCTGGGCTGTGAGGAAATGCAACATGGGATTTAAGAAAGCTGGTGTTGAAAGGAAGCTGCAACTAGCAGAACTGGAGACCCTTCGACTCGAAGCATATGACAACTCCAGACTATACAAAGAGAAGGTGAAGGCTGTGCATGACAAGCATATCAAGAGAAGAGAATTCAGACCTGGGGAGCTAGTTCTCCTTTACAACTCAAGGCTGAGGCTCATGCCAGGAAAGCTGAGATCCAGATGGGAAGGCCCCTAGAGAGTAGAGAAGGCAGAGCCATACAGAGTCTTCCATCTGAGTCATCCCTCAAGTTCCAAATTCATCAAGTTCAATGGACATCGCTTAAAGCTGTATCATGGTGAGAAGATGAAGAACAATAAAGAGCTAGAGGTCTTCCTCTTGGAGGATCTACCAACAAAAGCAAATTGAGCTTGTAGACCGTCCAACTTAAGGACATAAAAGCAAAGTGCTAGGTGGGAGACAACCAACCATGGTATGATTGTTCCTTTTCGTTCCTAGTTTTATTTTATTTTGTTTTTCATATTGTTTGTTCATCATTTCTGCATATTCATCTGCATTTTGCATTTTGCATTCTGCATTAAAAAAAAACACAGACGACGCGCGAGCGTCCACGACGCGTACGCGTCATATGTGCATGCGTGACATATAGGATTGAACAGAAAGTTGGGCAGGAGTGGTGCTGGTAGCGTGCCTTGCGCACAAGCAATTCCACGTGTACGCGTCCCTCACGCATGCGCGTCGCTTGCGATTTCAGCATACTACGTGTGCGCGTTCCTCACGCATACGCGTGACCTTGCAAATCGGCGTAAATGTGTGTTTGGCCAGAGAGTTATGATGGTGTGGGACTGAAATTGTGCTGGGAGAACAACTTCCATTACACGTACACGTCCCTAACATGTGCGCGTCAGTTTCCCACAATGGCCAGCCACGCGTGCGCGTCCCTGACGGGCACGCGTCATATGCAATTTTGGCTCTCGTGCGTATTAAGCAGAGAGTTGTCCATGCACCGGGTTGCCTTCGCACTATTTGCACAACCACTATCACGCGTACGCGTCCCAGACGCTTATGCGTTACTTGAAATTAGCACGATCTACGCGTACGCGTGCCGCACGCGTACGCGTCGCATGCAACGCACAATTAAACCACTTCAGCGCCTGAATTCAAATTATCCCTTCCCCAATCCTAATTCTTTTCCTATCCTAATTATTTCTTCCTCCTTTCTTCCTTATTCTTTCTTCATATCTATTACTTCATTCTTTCTTTCTTTATCTTCTTCGTCAGGTTTCTTTTCTTCCTCCCTTCTACTCTTTCATTATTACATTTACTAATTTTTCTTTCTTCTCAATCTTTCTTTTAGCATAATTATCTATGGCTTCTTTTTCTTTTCTTTTTCTTGCATTCTTATATTGGCGTTGGACTTTTATTTGGATATTACCTTACTATAATGAAGCTTGTGGATATTATGAGGAGTGATTTGACAATTGATATTTTAATTTGGCTCTCATATACATTTGGATTATATTATTTTTATTCCTACTATAACTTGCTCACCAAGTGTTTATGAAAAAGCACCTATGGCATCTTGAACTCTATTTTTTCTTCTTTTACTTGATGCCTTTTTTTCACAACCCTTGCACTCCACATGTATTTGGGATTATCATTCACAATTGTCATCATCTACGTGCTCTTTAATTTGGTATATTTAATCATGGATGCTTGAGTTACGCCTCTCATGCCCTTTTTTGCATGCTTTTACTCTCTTGCATATGATTAGTATGAATTGCTTAATTGCTCTTAATTGAGGTCTTACCTATATGTTGTAGCTACCATGTATTTAAGTTATTATCTTTTCTTTGGCATTCATTATCACTTGGAATTTCCTCCCTCCTGTTTTTAGTTATATATATATCTTTCACAGTCTTTCTCTTTCCTTCTTCCTTAGGCATGGGTACCAAGAAAGGAAAAGAGAAGGCCACTGACAAGACACCAGCAAGGAGAGGACCAAGAGAACACTGGAAAAGGCACTACCATCTACCAGTGTAAAGCCGCCAACAAAGCGGGTAAAAAGGATCATTAAAATTGATGAATCAGAGAAAGCCTTTCCCGCACGGGACTCCACACTGTTCACTAACCGTTACTGCGAACAAATGTTCTCCATCGTAGCCGAGAGGAACTACAACAATGAACATCTACTCATTGTTCCAACACACTTTGTTGATTTTGTGGAGCCCCGAATTGAGAGGAGACAGTGGGGATTTTTGAGGAGGCATCCGCGAGAGGCCAACTTATCATGGGTAGTGGAATTCTACTCCAACTTCTACTCGCCTACCCTGCAGACTGTCTTCGTCCGTCAGCAGTAGGTCCCTGTCTCCAAAAGTTCCATACAGAGAGCACTGGACCTTCCACCTAGTCCAGAGGGATGGGATGCATACCAAGAAGCATCTCGTAAGTGCCAAATATATCAGTTCGACTGGGATAGCGTCCTTGGAGTTATAACCCAACCTGGCAGCACATGGATCTACGGGCAGCATCGATCAAAACCCAAGACCATCTCAGCCCAGTCACTCACCTTGGAGGCTCGCGTGTGGGCACAGATTATGTCCCACTATGTCTTTCCGAGCACTCATGAGTCGACCTTCATAGCAGACATGGCTGTTCTCATCTGGTGCATCCTGACAGAGCAACCCCTCAACTTGCCAAGACACATCCGGCAAGCAATGGGACATGTACAGATCACGGATAATCTGCCTTTCCCCGTCTTGATTTCAGATTTAGTCTCAGCAGCAAGTGTGTCCCATCGGGCAGGGGACACGAAGGTCATCATCCCTAGAGCCGACCAGTATGTCCCGAACGGAAAGTACATCAGGCCGCCAGTTCCCTCTGCGAGCTGGCCTACAGGTCTATCTTTGGATACTCCTCCCTCTTCCATTCCACCATCATCCACACCACAAGCACCATCCATCCATCAGATGTTCCTACAGATCCTTGAGAGGTTCGACTGGCAAGATCGGCGGATGGAGAAAATGGAGCGCCGTAACAAGTGCAGATACAACTATCTGAAGGAACTCATAGCTGGTACTCATCCACCTCCAGAACAGAAGGACACCCTAGACTTCCCTTCTTTCAGTAGTACAGAGAGCCATGGCGAACCAGACAGTGGAGGCGATGCTTCTAGCCCTACCTTGCTCCTTACTGATGGCACAGAGGACCGTGCCAAACCTTAAGTGTTGGGAGGTCAGTCCTTGACTTCTGGAGGTAACTTCTCTCTTTTAACACCAACATTGGACTTTTTCTTTTGTTAGATAGGATAGATTGTATAATAATAATAATTGTTTGCATGTATGTTTTACTTGGTTGAAGTAATGAGCCTCTTTTCAAGACCCTTTTTTTTTTATAGTATTTCACTAATTTAAATTGAAAAATTGTGCTAAACTTGTCTGAGGATTGTAAATTGGAACATGGTTGATAGCTAAGAACATACAACCCATGAGTTTTTGAGCTTAATTATATGGTTACATTATTTAACCATGATTTTTATTCTTGTGTGTTTCTTCTCTATGATTGTAATCTATATTTTGTTCCATTCTATATGTCCATTGTTTAGTGTATTTACATGCATACATATGATTGAGGCCATCGTTTGTTATTAGCTCACTTATCCCAAATAGCCTACCCTTTCAATTACCTTTGTTTGCCACTTTGAGCCTTTTAATCTCCTTTTTGTTCTATATTTTACCACATCACTAGCCTTAAGCAGAAAAACAATTAATTACCCCAAGTGAATCTTTGGTTAGCTTAAGATAGAGATTGTGTATTAATTAAGTGTGGGAAACTGTAGGAACTTGGGTTGATGAAAGTGTGCTGTATTTTATTGACAAAAGTATTGGGAATTTGAGTGCATACTCATGTGAAACCAGAAAAAAAAACTCATGTGCATTGATATGTTATGTTACTTTTATGATTCATAAAAAAAATGATAATAAATAAATATTACAATATAAATAAGTAATTAAATAAGGGGACAAAATTACCTCAATGCTAAGTTTAATAAAAGATCAATGCATATGTGGTAAAATTAAGAAAAATTTGGTACATGAGTATGTGATGCAAAAGTGGGAATTTGGGTAGCTAGGCATAATTTTAGAGTTACATAGAGTGTGTGTGTTAGGTGGGAGCTTAGGCTAGTCAAAGATTCATATTATAGCTCACTTGGCCATACATATATCCTCACCCCTATCTTAGTCCCATTACAACCTTGAAAAGACCTCATGATGTTTGCATTGGTATACTAAATATTTGTTGATTAGTTAGATGAAGAACAAAGTTTTAGAAAGCATGACTAGAGAAGAGTAGAGTGAATTAACCCTAGACACTTGAGAGATTAGAGTGCATATACACTACCAGTGAGGGTTCAATGCTTGATTCTATGTTCCCTGCTTTCATGAGCTATCTTCTTACAAGTTTACTTGTCTTTTATTGTGTGATTTAAATTAGTGGAAACTGATTTATGTTTGTCTTGGAGAACTAATTTACTTTTTAACCAAGTAGACAGAATCATCTTAGCATATAGTTGCATTCATAGGTTGCATCTCATGAGTCTTACTTTCCCTCATTCATTCCTTTTGTCTCCTTGAGCATAGCATGAGGACATGCTAATGTTTAAGTGTGGAGAGATTGATAAACCACAATTTTATGGTTTATCTTGTGTTCAATTGAGTGGTTTTTATCAAGCCTTTGCACACTTATTCATACAATTTGCATGAGTTTACAATTCCTTCCCAATTTTATTCTATGGTTGAAAACTTGCTTCCTAAGCCCCTAAATTGTGTATTTTAACTCCCCTTTTATACCATTCGATGTCGTGATATGTGTGTTAAGTGTTTTCAGGCTATATAGGGCAAGAATGGCTTAGAGGATGGAGATAAAGCTTGCAAAAATGGAAGGAACACAAGAAATAAAGGAGACAACCAGCGAGGAGCGATGCGCACGCATGGCTCACGCATGCGCATGAATTGGGGTTTGCACGGCGACGCGTGCACGTACCTGACGCGTACGCGTGACACGCGAAGATGACCAGCAACGCGTACGCATGACTGACACGTACGCGTGACATGCGCCACGTGTAGAAAACACAAAAAATGCTGGGGACGATTTTGGGCTGAGTTTGAACCCAGTTTTTGGCCCAGAAACACAGACTAGAGCCAGGGGACAAGCAGAGACTCAACACACATTCTCATTCGCATTGTTTTTTAGTTTTAGTTTGGAATCTTAGAGAGAATTCTAATACTTCCTCTAGGTTTTCTTCACATTCATAGTTTTTTAGAGTTTTATGCTTTTGATTTGGATATTGAGAAGAGTCACTACTTCCGTTGAAGTTTCCATTATTCTAGTTTGTTTTCTTATTCCTTTACTCTTTTATTGCCCATTAACCCTGTTTAGATACATATGTTTATGATTTTGGGATTTATTAATGCAAAGAACTATTTTTACCTTAAATTGATTTTCAGTTATTATTTTATTTGATTTATCATGCCTTCCTTTTATTTTCTTTATATGTCTGTGAACGTTGTATTCATGTCAATGGAGTAGACTCCCAACTTGACTTGGGAGTTGATTGAAAGGAGACCCTTGAGTTGGAATACTCAAGTGTCGGTTTTAATTGAAAGTTGTTGGCTAATTCTCTATTTACTGACGCTAATCCTTCCATAAGGAGAGGATTAGGACTTGTGAATAAGAGTTAGCTCAATTACTTGACTTTCCTTTATTCGGTAAGGGTTAACTAAGTAAAAACAACAACCTTTTACTATCATACTTGAGAAAATCCAACAAGAATAGAACTTCCAATTAATCTTCTCCCAGTCAAGACTTTTTATTTTGAATACATAAATCTCTTTTAATTTACATTGCTTTAATTTACAATCACTTATTTTTCTGTTCTCCAACTCTTAAAATTTCTCGGAAAATTCCTTACTAATAAAATAGCACTCTTTTGTCAACTCGTTGGGAGACGACCTGGGATTCCTACTCCCAGTATTTTTATTCTAAATTTGTGACAACCCTTTTAAATTGATAAGCGAAATTTTCGTTAGTTAAGAACTGTACTTGCAACACTGTTCTTATTATAAATTCTTAATTGGCAATTTTCTACCTGTTCAATGTTACTATGTTAGTTTATAATACTTTGTTAACTATACGAGGGGAATTAGAAATACTCCTTTAATTAGAAAGATTAGAATTAGAAATATGGAATCACTAATTGGATGTGAATATGATTCTGTTTTGAGTTAAAAGAACAAGTTTAGAGTATAACAGTTACTCAAATCAAATGTGTTTAGTTGTTTACCGGAACTTGAATTTTTTTTGTGCCAAACAAAATTTTTTTGTCAAAAAAGATACACCAGTTTTTCTCCTCAAAATTAGATTTTTAGTTTTTTTTTCAAAAAATTTTCGAAATAGAAAGCCAACAAATAAATGAGTCAGCCCATTTAACCCGTCGGACTGCTATAAACAGTCCGGGCTATAAAATTTTGGCCCACAAACAAAATGGACTTAAATGGGCTAGCCTGTATAACCTATGGGCTAAACGGTCTAGGTTTAAACGGGCTGGACAGGCCCATTTGACAGTCCTAATGGCTCTAATTTTTAGAATTAGTGTCAGACTTTCCCTCTTTGTTCCAATTGGTCATATACATGTAAGACGTGTATATCATATATGTCTATGTAGTTTTAGTTGATTGATTAGAAAAAATAATAAAGGATTGGTTTGGTATTATTTTAAAAATATTTTATTTCAAAATGTTTGTGACTATTATAGTTGAATAATTTGTTTTTGGCAAATGAGAAATTATTATATTCAAAATCTTACCGTCCTTTATTATTGTTATTATTATCCATATGTGAGGATTGTATAAACTAAGGACTTGGTTAACATCTAAGGGAAAAAAAAAAACTAAATATGAAACCAGAATTAAATCTTAAAATTAATCAGACTTGTATAGTTGTAACAACAATTAAAATAACAACCAAACTACAAGATATTATATTGACTCCTTCTATTGTCTGAATATTTATTAACTATCGAGTACTATTTTTTGGCATATATTACTCATAACTTCGTATTTCAATTAGAATAATATTACACAACATATGAGAACAAAATAAATTGAGTTTCAATGTCCATAATAATAATAATAATAATAATAATGAAATATGACTATTTTTTTAACTTAGTAAAATAGTATCACAATTAAAAATGACTATTGTTTCCAAGGTTACCTGAAACGGTAATTTAGACTTGAAAGTGAGGTTCATACTTTTTCTGAGATAGCCTTCGACTTGTGCTGGTCCGAAGTGCTACCGTTCGAGTTCCTCATGAGGAGGTGGGGATGGTACATGCAAGAGATTCTGATACTTAAGTTAGCAAGGACTGTAGGTATATTTTTAGTAGATTGGATTCTAAATATACCTGAGTGTGTTAGTGTATTTATAATGGAGAGATAACCACCTTTTTAGAGTATTTCTACCTTTTTGGATGGGTAGCAATTTCTTTTATCTTAAGAGTTTGTTAAGATCTCGCTTCTAGATAAAGTAAAGATAGTAGGAGATATTCCAAGAGGTGGTTACTTACTCAGATAAGTAGGGTTGAACTACCCTTATTGTGCCTGACCTCTATGAGGTCGGGTAAGTAGATGATGCCACCTTTTTTGGGTGAGCCTTTATCCTTATTAGGCCTGGCTTTATGTTTTTGGGCCAAGGTATGAATAGTGTCCCTACTTAAATCCAGGCTTTTATAAGGTCGGGCTCGAGCATTTGTGGCTTCAGTTTTCTTCATTGGGTACTCCGCCTTCAAGTGGTCGAGTGCTTGATGTGTTTAAAAATTTTTAAAACATTGTGCCGCTTAATGATGTAACACCCTAACTATCAAAATGTCACGCTTCCGGCTGCGCCACTCTGATAGCTCGGGTATTACGACAACTCTTAAAATATTTAATACTAAAATACGAGCCTGTTTAAAACTTAAACTGATTTTTTCAAAATATACATCCATACTAATATCAATACTTACAAAGGATACATATGTATATATATATATATATTAATAATTTTACAAGCATTAACTAATACAATTTCTATCCCTCTTACAGAATATATACAGATAAAGGCGAGGGAATAATAAATAATAACCAAAGCAATACAAAACATCACGATAACAACAACTAGGTAAACTCTTCGTGACTTCCTCGTCCATATCCTGAAAAGGAAACACCTGTAGGGGAGTGAGAACATCGTCCTTAAAAGGGTTCTCACTATAGGGTTACAGAATTACTATAATAGGATACGTGAAATTAAAACCGTTACAGTGATTAATAGCCTCCTTATGCATCTTTTCAAAAGTAAATGTTTACTATTATAAATCTGAAATCTTTTCTGAAAGAGGAAACTGTTTATTTCTTAAAAATTTAAAAGCCTTTCAAAAGTTCTTTCCTAACCGCATGAATGACTAACCTGCTCCAAGTATAGGTTCATTAAGTCTATGTTGAACCAGTTTAGTTTTTCATACTTTTCTAAACCAAAAACACAAACCAAACACGGCCTTTGCCCCATCTCATAATCAGTCATGTCCCTAGGCCCAAACAATTCAATCCACAATCAATCCATCACAATCCAACAGAGTTTCCATCACAAACACAAGTAGGAAAGCTCAAGCACAAACAAGCAGTTACATCAAGTAGAACAATTAACAGTTAAACACAATTAATCACAAAGGCAAACCAAGTACAATATGCACACCCAAAAAATATCACATAGATGCATATGATGAATGCTTATCCTAGTGGCTGATGAGTCTCATCTGTCGGTTATAAAGCCAACCCGACAAGTCCATGTAGCTAACCATTGGACTGTCCCTCTGTCGTGCATCCCCAACTCGAGTTATTCACAATCATAATCATAATCACACAACACCCACACTGGTGTTTATCCACAGGGGTGAGCTCATCCGGAACTTTCACAGTGTCTGGCCACACTTACGACATAGGGTCAGTAGAGTATTGAGTCTCAACCTAGAGCACGTGGTGGCTAGCCACTGCTCTTACCCAGGAAAACTCGTATCTCAGATAATTGGAAGTACAACAATCACTTTTTCAACTCAATAATCATCCATATTCAAACTCAGCCATCCGGCTCATAACATATTTCACAATCAACCATAATTCATTATCATATACAGCCATTTCGGCTCATAACATATTCCACAATCAGCCAGAATTCATTATCATATACAGCCATTCTGGCTCATAACATAATAACACTTCCATCATCCAACATCATAAAACTCATAAAATCATCATTCAAGTCATAAATCACTTTTTCTCAAACCACTTTACTTTGAAGTCAAAAATCAATTCTTTCCAGCCTTGGCTTTAAAATTCCCATTCATCAAATCATTTCAGGCTCATAAGCCACTTTTCCTCAAACATAAATTTTTCCTTTTTAAAACATGGTAACTGAGCACGTGGTGGCTAGCCATTTCTCCCCAAACATAAAATTTCTCTTTCTATAAGGCCACTCTCCACAACATTTTTTTCAAACATTTCAGAAAACCACGCCAAATCAAAAGTCCTTTCCGAGAGATTCAAAATCATTCATTCTAAAATAGAATTCAGTAACAAAAGTTCCTCAACAGAGCCCGAAGTCTTTAAGGGAGAATAACATAGCCCATTTCCTCAAATTCGTTTAAAATCTGTAAAACCTCCACTTCTTGATTTGATTAATAAAATAGGATCTAAGTCAAACCAAGTCATGTAATCAGTTACTTCAACCAAAATTTTAAAACCATTTCTTTTTCTTAAACCAAGAAAAACCAATTCCAATTCCATGCTTTAAATCCGGAGTGTTCCCAACTACTCAGAAATTGTTTTAGTTTTGCAAAGCTCAGAATTCAAAGGATACTTTAAACTTTTCCTAAAGCGTAAAAAGATGTGGGTTGTCAATCGAAACCCAAGTTCCTTCAAAGTCACTAAAACTCCTTCACGTGGAAATCTTTAAGTCAATTTCAAAAACCTAAACCCTTTTCATAATTAAAACAGCCTTAAAACATAGGATTCTTCTAAATGATTTGCTCCCAAAGAAGATATAATACTTTTCTTAAGAAACAAGATTAAATCATAATTTTCCTTTCAATAACTCATTTCAAAACAAAATTCACAACTTAAATAATTCAAGCAAAATAGTAAAAGTCTTAAGCTCCTAATTTTCCAAATAACATTTCACTAAAGTCTCGAATTTTATAGGAATTTTGGCAGAATCTCCCCTAAAACTTGGACTCTGCCACCCTTTCTGGGTTCCAACCAAACCAATCCGCAACCCTCTTCCACGGGTTCAAAACCAACTCAGTTCAAAATCAAGTTGGATCCAAAAGTGCGTACCATTTTCATATTTCCAGAAAACCAATTCAAACTCAAATCAATTTCTAATGGATTAAACTCAACTTCAAAACTTTAAAGAAACAACTTTAAAGAAATACTTCAAAATAGTCTATTTCACAAAACCCAACAATAATCCAGTCAAACAAGCATTCACATCCATCCAAGACAATCAAACATTACACAAGACTTATACAATCACCAAAGGTACATTTCTCACATCAGTATCCGTATATAACAATTCTAGATGAATAAGTTCAGTTTTCTGAAAAAGGCTCCTACCTCGATTGTCGAAACTCGAAAACTCTAAAACTCATCACAACTCGTTTTCTCTTGGTCCGCAACTGCGGCAGCCGCAACCTCCGCTCCAAACCACTTTCTCAGCAACCACAACGACTCTAATCGCAACATATAATAATCAGGACTCGACCCCACGTTACCAAAACATAGATTCATTAACCAAACACAACAGAATACGAACGCGAGGCTTTTCGAAACATAATTACTTACTGAAATAACAAAACAAAGCAGCCACAATTCCAAATCGACTGAGCACAGCTCATGGCTCAATGGGTGATGGCGCTGAGGCACGAGCTCCCTCTCCCTCTCCGACGCGAACTCTCTCTCTCTCTCTCTCTCTCTCTCTTGCGATCGGTTCGATGGCGACGGCGGTGGCGAGGCCCACCGGTGCCAGCGCCCCTCCCTCTTCTCTTCTTCTCCCTACTGCAGCTCTCTGTCTCTCTCTCCCTTTCTGCTTTTTTTTCTTTCTTATTGCAGTGTTGCTGCTGCTGGGTTTTGGGGAAAGGGTTTCAGTGGCTGTTAGGGTTAGAGAGGATCAGGGTTTTGAGTAAAATTAGGGTTAAGGTTAGTTTAGTAATTTCTAATAAAAATGAGAATAATATAGTAATTGAAACCCAAATTAAATCCAACACTAATTATATATAGAATATACTATTTACTCATCAATTTTACAAATTACTTTCAATTAAATGCTCAAATCCAAGATTTAGAGATAATACGATTAATTTTTCTTTATTCATAAAAACTAAAGTATTAAATTCCAAAATCTTAATTAGTTAAATCAATTCATATAAACTTCGTATTATTTTACAATTACTAAACTTTATAATTTAAATATAGAAAAACTCAATAATTGTAAAATTGGATAAGGATCTTAATTTATTTTAAATTTAATTAATCAAAACTGCTTTTAATTATTTTTAATAAAATAATTCTGAAATTAAAACTGTAAATAAATTATTATTTGAAATTTATTCATAATAAGACTTTTCAAAAGTTCTGAGTCTTACAAATGACACGGCGTGCGTTACGCTGTAGTTTCTTTGGGATTCGTGCACGTCATTAATGAGCGTACGGAATGTCTCTTTTGTTCCGTGTGTCTTATAAATACTTCACTTTTTCCCCTTCTTTCTTTTTCCATTTCTGAAACATTCTCTCCCTTCATCCTTTCACTTTCTTTCTTCGTTTTATTCTTCAAGATTTCTCCATCTTGAACCTTTTAGAGGATTTCGTTCGTGCTTTGGAAGGGGACTGTTCGTGTTTTTGCCATCGATGTGCCCTTCTATTTTTGCGCTTCTTCAAGGTTGGTACTCTTTTCTGTATTTTCTTATTTTTCTGTATTCTGGGTTGTATTCATGTGTGAAAAATGTTTCTTGTGATTGCCACTCTAACTTCGGGGCTTTGTGTTCTTGAAAACCTGATTTTTGCTGTTTAAAAAAGATTTGAAAAGATATTACTGTTGCTGTAGTGCTGATCGTGGGGTTCTATATTGTCCCAAAATGATGTCATTTTCATAGAGATAGCTTCATTTATATGTGTAAGAGGCATCGTATAGCTGTTTGTGCTTTGGGAGGGTTTTGCAATGTTGGCCCGACCTCTTTTGGATTTTGTAGATGCCTGTGCTATTGTTGTTTAATGTCCGAGATGTTAGTGTCGATCTGTGATATTGACCCGACTTCTAATTGCTTGGCTTGCTTTGCCCGATTTGTAGTGATTATTTTTTTGTTTTGTTGTGTTGTACGTGTAGCTTGTATGTCTCATTTAGTAGTTTACAGCAAGTCGTCTAAGGTTCCGTCCGACTTGAAATGGGTAGATTTATATGTTCTTACCCCTATCCCTGTGATTGATAATTAATATGCCGAGGCCTTTTGTAGACATCATAGGTTATGTTTAAGTCGAGAGGATGAGAGGAGCTATGAGATTGTCATTGTTGACCCTGAGGAGAGGGTCTGCTTCTCCTGACTTGATAGGTTGGAGCGGTATTATATGCCTATTATTGTTTTTTTTTTCACAAAGTTAGGGGTTACATTTCCTTTTTCTGAGTTTGAATTCGATGTCCTTAGATTTTTCAACATTGCCCCTACCTAGTTGCATCCCAATTCTTAGGGCTTCTTAAAAATATATCAACTTTTTTATCGAGATCTAGATGTCTGACCTTCCCTCAAGGTCTTCTTTTACCTCTTCGTGCTCACCAAACCCATTAGTTCTAAAAAATAAGGTTGGCTTTTTTTTCTGTGCTATCCAGGGTAGGAAAGTTTTCGCTATTTTTAATGAGTCCTTTCATGACTTTAAAAATTACTTCTTTAAGGTCCGAGCTATAGAGGGTGTCCGACCTTTTTTCTTGAATGATGAAGATGAGCCTGTTTTCCCTTTGTATTGGGAAGAAAATCCTGTGATAGTTAAGCATAACTCAGATAATTTAGACGAGGTAGAATCGAGTATGGTCAGGGTGTTTCATGAGTTCTGGGGTTGAGCTCCTTATCTGGACACAAAGAGGTATTTAGGGAACTTAAGCCAGCTTCAGTCCAAGCTAGGTAGTTTTCTCTTCCCTTTATAGATTTTGCTTGTAAATTTGTGTTGATGACTAATATGCTTTCACTTAGGTAATGCAGAAAGGATGCCTCCTAAGTCGGTTGCCATGAAAATGCTCTGTTCTACTGGGGTCTCACCCCTGCCCTGTTATTGACGATCTTTAGGATTCTTCTGACACACTGCCAAACTTGCCTACCACCCAACCTCCCAGGTGCCTTTCCATGTTTAACCTTATTCTTTTTGAAGGAGTCCTTATTGCACCAAAAAAGATGATTCATGTCGAGGAATCTTCAATGGAAATCAAACCACGAATTCTTACTGTCATTCATCAACTAAAATGCCTTTTTATCCTCCATACAAATGAGACATGCCATTCTACACTGCATGGACTAACCAGACAACATACCGTATGCTGAAAAGTTGTTAATGGTTCACATTAATACAGCCCACAGTTGGAAGTTTGTCTTCGTCAAAATATCATACGTTTGTACACCATGATCTGCAACTCTTGTAACTCGTCCACCAACGGCTACAAGAAGATATCTATTTTGGATTTTAGATTGTTGGGACCAGGTATGATGCAAGTTAGGAACATGTATGGGTCCTTCATGCACATTTCGAGACTCAGGTTATAAGGTGTCACGACTTCGGGCCAACAAGAGTATGCGTGTGACGGATGCGTCATGATCCCATCATCTCTCTTGGTGCTACTATGTCAGGTCATGTACAGGGCCGAACTCATCGATGCATACAAT
Source organism: Arachis ipaensis (assembly GCF_000816755.2). NCBI lineage: Eukaryota > Viridiplantae > Streptophyta > Magnoliopsida > Fabales > Fabaceae > Arachis > Arachis ipaensis. Next base: position 50,441,620 of record NC_029791.2, read on the forward strand.
CGTTTCAACCTCGGGATTAAGGGCAACTAATGCATCCGTTTCATAGGAATTCTCCTTAACCGATGTTTACCAATCTATTCTCTCTCGATTTGGAATTTCGGTTATCTACAAAATCTGCATTCGTTGGTTTACATCCGTCTTTTAGTACAACATACAACCATTCTAACAACAATTAATTTTAACTGCATTTAGACCCAATTTCAAAAGTAGCTTCTCTGCTTCATAGTAGTTTCTGGAGATGCCAGATGACCCTATAGGTGCCAGTTCGTTGCAATGGGTGGCCCACTTATCAAAAGACCCTTAGGTATGATTTGACTTCGACTTAATACTCATTATTCTAATACACACAGATAACTCCGAATGAATGGATCCATCATACAAAGGGTTTGCAGCAGCTTCTAATAGATGATAAAACCTCTTTGCTTCTGGGTTAGGCTCTTCTTCCAGCTCTTCCAACTCATTAACACCTGTTGTATCATACACCATCTCGTTGTATCTCTCTTGGTTATTCTCCCAAGTAATTTCATCCATGGTTAGGTCTCTCACCACCTAAACCCTCGTTGATTGACAATCGGATCTATTCAAATTAAAGGTAGACCGGTTAATTTCTTGCTCATCTACTTTTCCGTGTTCCGTCCACATCCAATATCCATCGTTGAACCGGTTATAGTAATGTTGAAGCGATATGTCTACAGGTCCTAACCACTTAGTCAGCCAACACTTTTGAGACAGACACCTAGAAACCCCTTTGGACATAAATGGTTCTATGCTAAAAACATGCGCGACAAACGTGTCATCCCCTTCAAATAATTTACGTTTTACACTCCTCGACCATCGTTATCCCTCTCATACATCTATAGATGGTGATTTGGAATCATATCAAAACACACACCCTAGAATTCAACAAATGACAATAATTATCTAAGTTTTTAGAAAAATCAACAAAGTGTCCCCTGTAATCAGAAGCTCCCGCCGTATACAATTATCATTTTCTGACAAACTAAACATGTTTTAAACAATTTAAACGATAATTCGGAAAAACTTCTGTCGATTAGGAATTTCACACAAATAATTCCGTTGATAGTATAGTTCCCAACCAACAAATAATACTCAATCAAAGTTTAATTTATGTTTGTCATAAGTACAACCCCCAATAAAAACCGAGAGTATTTACACCTCGGGTCGTCTCACAAGGAATTGTAATGAAGTGCTCAATTATTGGCTATGAAGGAATAAGAGGGGTTTGATTTGATGATTTGACAAGAAAAGTAAATAACAAGAAAGTAAATGACAATTAACTAATAAAGGAAAAGCAAAGAACTCTTGGCTAAGACATGGGAATTGAGATCACCATCCTTGTATACAAACCATGTATTGACAATTATGAGGGACCAACCCATCAAGTCTACTTCTATGCTTGAAGTACGTCAAATAGGCTTGATCAACATCAACCCATAAGTCCCAACCTAGCTACTAATTGACTTAGTAGTAGGCTAGCATTAATGGGTATCAAATTGACCACTAAGGATTCTCAAATCACCAATTCAATGAGACTCAATGACTCAAAGTCACCCAATTCCCTTAGCCTAGGCCAAGAGTAAAGAAAACTACTCAATAACTAGAGAAAACATTTTAACAAACACCTAGAGTGCAATAAAAGTAAACATCATAAATTGCAAGAATTAATGAAAACTATATCTAACACAAACAAGAAATCAACAATAGTAACTAAGATAAACATAAAAAGACATGAAAACATAAAATTGCATTAAAAGGAAATTGAAATCAACAAGAGTGCATAAGCATAAAAGCAACAAAATAAAGGAAATGATAAGTAAAACTAGAAGAGAAAAGATGTAATAACAAGAGATTAAAAGGAAAAACTAAATCAAAACAAGAATTAAAACTTGAATCTAAGAAAATTTAACCTAAACTACACTAAATTCTAGAGACAAGGGAGAGCTTCTCTCGTTAGAATTCTAACCTAAAACATGATGAAAACTCTACTATGTCTCCTTCCCCCCCGTTCCCTTGCAATCCTTGGATTCAAAAGTATCAGAAATGAGTTAGATTTGGGCCTCCTTGAGCTCAGAAATCGCCCCAGCGTATTGCCTTTAGTGAGGTCACGTGCCGCTTGTCACGCGTACGCGTCACTAGCAAAATTCATTTTCAAGCGTGCGCATGGGTGACGCGTGCGCGTCGCTGGCAGATCTCCTTCTCACGCGTACGCTTGGGTGACGCGTGCGCGTGGCCTTGAGTTCAGCAAATCCTCATTTCTTCATGAATTCTCCATTTTTGCATGCTTTTTCTTCATTCCGTCAACCCAATCCTTGCCTTCTAATCCTGAAATTACTTAACAAACATATCAAGGCATCGAATAGAATTAAAGTGAATTAAAATTAGCGATTTAAAAGCCTAAAAACTATGTTTTTACTCTTAAGCACAAACTAGGAAAAATTCACAAAATCATGCTTTTTCATTGAATAAATGTGAGAAAAGTTGATAAAATCCCTTGAATTTAACACAAGATAAACCACAAAATTGGGGTTTATCAAACCTTCCCACACTTAAACTAAGCATGTCCTTATGATAAACCAAGAAATACTAGAATTGGGGTACGAACATTTATTCAATGCAAATAAACTATATGGATGCAACTAAATGCACAATTCTTCTACCTACTTGGTTAAAAGTAAATCAATTCTCCAAGAACGTATATGAACATGTAAGGCTAACGTAGTATAATGATTCATGAATCACACCAATTCAAATATCAAAATGAAGTTCAAATGGACTTGCAAAAAGAAAGCTCATGAAAGCAGGGAATAAGGAATTGAGCATCGAACCCTCACCGGAAGTGTATCCGCTTTAGTCACTCTAGTGTATAGGGTTGATTCACTCAATTCTCTTCTAATCATGCGTTCCAAGATTTGTTTTTCATTTAATAGTCAACAATTATTCAATGCATGCATACATTTATCATGAGTGCTTATCATAGGTTGTAATGGGGTTAGGGTCGAGGTAAGGATATATATGTGGCCAAGCGAGCTTGAAATTTGAATCTTTGATTAACCTAAGCTCTCACCGAACACATATAACAACCTATAAAGTTCTAATATAATACCTAGCTACCCATGATTTCCACTTTTTATACACTCATGCATTCTCTTTTAATTCACAACCCATATGCATTGGTTATTATTAGCTTTGCCTTGGGCATTTTGTCCCCTTTTTATTGCTTTCTTTTTCTATATATTTTTGTTTCTTTTATTTTTCTATTTCTTTTTCTAAATTTTTTTTCTTTTATTTTTCTCTTTTGATGAATTATATACAACGATGCCAATGCATATGGTTTAAACTTTCAATACATGAGTATGCATCCAATTCCCAATATTTTCAATAAAAATACAAAAACATACTTTTACCTCTACCAATGTCTCTAAGCTTCCCTCCCGCTTAAATGACACACACCCTCACTCGCCTAAGCTAATCAAAGATCCAAATCAGAGGACATTTATTGTTTTTCACTTAGGGGTATTGATGTGCTAAATTAAAAAACAAAGGGGGTTTATGATAGGCTCAAAATTGGTTAACAATGGTGGATAAAAGGGTTAAGGCTATTTGGGTAAGTGAGCTATTGAAATAATGGCCTCAGTCATATAAATGCATTCATACACAGGACATATAGAATTAAACAAATCAAGGATTGCAATCATAGAAGGAGAACAATGCACACAAGAATGGAAATAAGTAGTTATATGATGTAACCACGCAATCGGGCTCAAAACTCACATGCTTGTGTGTTCTTAGCTCAAAAACCTTTTCCAAAATTAATTCCTTCAAGCAAGTTTAACACAAATTTGTTTTTTCAAATTGGTAGGGTTTTCTAAAAAAATAGTTTCTTGGAAAAAATTATCACCCTAACCAAGTAAATCTAACAAGAAACAACTACCATGCAAAAAGTGTTTAAATGCAAAAACTAGTCTTGCAATGCAAATTATCCTAATTGACAAAAGAAAATTAAGATTTGGATACTGAAAAGAAGGGTTGTTACCTACGGAAGTCGGTAAACGACCTCCCCATACTTAGAAATTTGCACGATCCTCCGTGTTATCAATGATGAACAAAGTGGGTCCGGGAGTGTTACTCACAATGGCCATAGGATGGTGGGACAAGAACGTCTCCTTGTTCACCTTTTGATTACTTCTTTGCCATGATCTGAGGTGGACTCTGGATTGTCGGTTTCCGCAGTATGTGGGTTGGTGAACCTTGCAGGAACTTCCTTTCCTGCCTCATCAATGCGGCTAGAATTCTTCAACCGCTTAGAAAGTGGTTTTGACCCTTGAGAAAGTTATGCTTTGATAGTTGTTCTTTGAGTTGCTCTTTTTGTAGATGGATTTTTGGAGGTCTTCTCCTTTCCTTTTTAGTGGCTGTTCTGAAGGTTACCTGAAACTGTAGGTCGATCTCGGATGAGATCTTCTGTGCTGGTCGGTGCCAATGTGTCCGACTTGTGGGTGGTGCTGATCCTTCGTCACCGGAGGGTGGTGGTACCTGCAAGGGACTCCGATGCTTAAGTTAGCGAGGGTATTAAGTAGGTTTTTAGTAGAATCAGAGTATGAGTTATACCTGGGTGCTCCAGTGTATTTATAATGGTGTGGAGTGACCTTTCTAGAGATAAGATAGTTATCTTATCTTATCTTATCTTTGGGTGAAGTCATCTTATCTTCAAGGGAACTGCCCTTATCTCTCTAGGCTTGGGCTGCCTTTGGATTTGGGTTGTGTTTCTCTGTTTGGGCCCTTTTTGGGCTTCTCCTTGGTGATTTGGCCGAACTCTTTAAGAAGAGGTCGGGTAATCCTGACCTGAAGAGGTCGGTCGACTATCATCAATCAGCCCAGGTCGTACAGCTCAACTCAGGGCATGAATAGTGCCCCTGCTCGAGCGTGGTCTTCCTTTTGAGGTCGAGTCCTTTTTTAGGACTTTGATCCTTCTTTGGAAAAGCTGAGCTCGAGCACTTCGGTTGGTCCCACTGAGGCTTCTTGAATGTGAAGCGTTTTCCTTCACTCCTTTTAGTTTGAAACGCACGTTTTTGTGTTTGTATTCTTCTTGGGAACGTGCGAGGGTTCTTTAATGCCCATTAACTCCTCTTTTTTGCCATTTCCCTCTTTCATATTTTATTTTGAACTTCTAAAAGACTTCGCTTCAGTTTCTTCTTCTCTTTACTTACTGTAACTCCATCTTTTACCCTTTTGTTCTTGCATTTTCTGGATCGCCTGGGACTCTTCATTTTCGCTCGCTTACAAGTTTTCATGTCTTCGCGATTTTCCTTGTTTTTGGAGGTGACTATTGGCGCTTCGTTCTTTTGTTCGAAAGGTGATCGTTTGGTGTGGCCTCGTTTGTTGCTTCAATTTCTCAGCGTTTATTGTCTCTTCCCTGCTGCAGGTAGGTCTTCTTTCTCTTTTCTTTTTCACGTCGTTCTTTTTTATGCTTGGATATTGTGAAAATTTTGATCTTTTTTGCCTTGCTGTGTCTGATCGTTTCTGCCATGTGTGCTATTTTAGGGCTTCTTTAATTTGTAGGACCCTTCGTTGTTTCTTGGTAGTTGACACATTTAGGATTTTGAAATGTTGTTACTGTTTCTGATTGTATCTTTTGATTTCGAGGCTTATGAACTGCTTGATTCTGAAAAAGATTGTGCCTTTGATGATTTCCATTTGACCTGTTTCATGTTGATAGTTTTGCTTTGCTGATAGTTTTGTAAAAAGATGGCTATTTTGATGACTTTTTGATTCGTGACTTTCTTCTCGGAGTGTCGTTTGTTGAAAGAGGGTTTTTTTTCTTGCTGAAAGATGTTAGGATGTAGTCTTGTAGATTTTTTCTCAGTCCTCACTCTGTTACTGCCTCCAAAGGATGCCCCTGGACCTTGGTGTGAGTCTTGGGGTCTCCTTTCACTGTTGTATGTTTTAGTCTAAGTTGTATCCATATTTGTCCGAGATGAATTCTTGATTTGCCGAGTTGCTTTGGTTAGTAATTCATTTTTCTTTTTCTTGCTGTAGGACTAGTTGACCATGTCTTCTCGCAAAAATATTATTGAGACATCCTCCAAAGTCCCCGAGGGCATGTCTGACTGGCTGGACTCCCTCGTCTTGATGTGCATTTTCGTGGTTAATTCTGAATACTGTGTGGAGCTTAGAAAGCATCACCAGATCTGTAGTAGTAGTAGAGATCAAGAGAAGACTATGAATTGGTAGCGCCTGACCTTGATGAGAGGGTTTGTTTTCCTTCTCCGATCCAAGGGGAACGTCCCTTCTTTTTTGCTTATGACTATTTTTTCAGCCAAATGAACATTACCATTCATTTTACATCCTTTAAGACCGATTTGTTGTGGTCGTGTAATGTAGCTCCATCCCAACTTCATCCGAACTCATGGGGCTTTATTAAGATCTTTCAGTTGCTGTGTCAAGAACTAGATGTTAAGCCTTCTCAAACCCTATTTCTTTATCTCTTTGTTTTGACTAAGCCTGGGATTTCTTCAAAAAAGAAAGCTTCTTGGGTTTCTTTCTGATCTGCCCAGGGAAAGAAAGTTTTTTCCATGTATGATGAGTCCTTTAAGGACTTTAAGAATTATTACTTTAAGGTCCGAGCTATTGAAGGAGCTCGGCTGTTTTTCTTGGAGTCAAATAATGAACCTGCCTTCCCCTTATGTTGGCAAAAGAATGTGGTAGTCTCTAAATATTCGTGGGAGATGTTGGATGAGGTCGAACAGGCCTTTATGAATGTTTTAGAGGAGATTTAGGGGCAACCTCCTCATCTTGATTTAATAAACCCCAATTTTGTGGTTTATATTGTGTAGAATTTGGAGAGTTTTGTTAATATTTTTCACACTTATTCACAAGAAATGCATGGTTTTGTGTTCTCTTCCTAGTATTGCTTCATGATGGAAAACATGCTTCTTTTGCCTTTGAATTGCTATATTTTGATCCTCTTTTATTACCATTTGATGCCGTGATGTGTTTATTGAGTGATTTCAGAATTTATAAGGCAAGAATGGCCTAGAAGAGAGAAAGAAAGCATGCACAAGAGGAAGGAACATGACGATTTGGATTTTTGGGAACTTCAGCATGGGCGCGCAAGCTGTATGGACAGCTGGAAGCAGCGTGCAAAGATCGACGCATCCGCACAGATTAGGGAAATCAACGCCGGCGCGCACGCGTCAATGGCGCGTACGCGCAGATCACAAAATCAATTGGCGCGCATGCACGCATAGCACGTACGCGCGATAAGCTGCACGTGACCTCATTAAAGGAAATCGTGCCTGGCAATTTCTGAGGCTCAAGTGGCCCAAATTCAAGCTGGTTCTGCATGGAAAAGACCCAAGAATGCTAGGGGGAAAGGGGGGGATCGTTCATTCACACTTAGACACAATTTTTAGCTAGTTTTTGGTTTTTGTTCTTCTAGAGAGAGCAACTCTTGTTCCTCTCTAGATCTAGTTTGATTTGATCTTCCCTTGTTAATTTCTGAATTGGATCTTATTAATTACTAGTTTTGATTGTTTAATTTGAATTCCTTAGCATAATTTTGTTTAGATCTTGTGTTAGATTTATGTTTTCTCGTCAATTGTCATTTTATACCCATTTCATGAATCTTGTGAATCTTGAATTGCTAATGTTACATTGATGATTTTCATGATTAATTGTGTTGTTTGAGTGATTGTACATTGATAATTGTTAGTGGGTACTTGTTAATGTCAATTTAATTGCAATTTGAATATGTCTTTTAGTAATGCTTACCATATGTTTGATAAAATGTTTCCCTTGATTATGGAGTAGTTCTCTTTACTCTTGGCCTAGGCTAAGGGAATTGGGTAAACTTGAGTCATTGAGTCTAATAGATTTGATGATTTTTGGAACCCTTAGTGGTCAATTTGATAACCATTGACACTAGCCTACTACTAAACCAATTAGTAGCTAGGTTGGACCTTATGGGTTGATGTTGACTAAACCATTTAATATACTTCAAGTATAGAAGTAAACTTAATGAGTTTGGTTCCTCATAATTATCAAGATATGGTTATTAGACAAGGATAGTGACCCCAATTCCCATGTCTAGCCGAGAGTTATTTTATCATTCATATTTGAAAACCCAAAAATCCTAATTGCTTTGTCTTAGTCATAGTTATTTGTTTAGTTTTAGAGTAGACTTATATTGGATGTTATCTTATTAGTTTGGAATTGCTCACATCTTGCTTTAGTTATTTGAATTAGTTTCTTGCACTTCAAGATTACTTGCTTGTTAGGATTCTTAGTTTAATTTCTTGCTCATGACTTGCAACCCCAGAATTTTAACCAATGTTGATGCACATGTTTGCCCATTTCTTATGAGACGACCCGAGGTTTGAATACTTCGGTAACTTTTATTGGGGTTAAACTTGTGACAACCAATTCCTTCAAAATTTGATTTGCGGATTATTTGTCGGTTGAGGGCTATACTTGCAACGCGAAAATCTTGTGAAATTCCTTACCGACGGTATTCCGTGACCATCAAAATTTTGGCGCCGTTGCCGGGGAATGGTTGCAACATACGCCTTGATATTTCAATACTTAGCTATAGTTTAGATTTCTTTTGTTTGTGTGCTATGACTCCCAAGTTTGATGACTTGGTCTCAACCGAATTCTAGCTTAGCTGACTTTGACCTTGAGACTGAAAGAACTTTGTTACACACTCGGCAAGCTAGACGGCAGTTGGACTATACGGCTAGTACTTCGGCCTCTCTTGAGGAGCGTACCGAATCACTAGACATTACCGATAGTGACATGGAGTCTGTTACTTCCGATTCTTCTGTTGGCACTACTAATACATCTTTGCATCCTACAGGTGAACCATACATGGCGGAGCCACGATGGATCACTTTGAATGAGCAAGGAGCTCCGGATATACTTCAACCTTTGCAAGCAAGGTATCCCAACCTTGATCCAAACTTTGAGTTGAAGAGTAGCTTGATACATCTACTTCCATTAGATGTCGTGATCTGTGTGTTAAGTGTTTCAGGTTTTATAGGGCATGAATGACTTGGGGATTGGAAAGGAAGCTTGCAAAAATGGAAGGAAAACAAGAAATTGAGGAGATGACCAGCGAGAAGTGACGCAGACGCATGGCTCACGCGACCGCGCGACATAGAAGAAATCGCAGTGAGGCGAACGCATGGCTCACGCGACCGCGCGGATTGGAACTGCACAAGTGACGCGGAGGCGTGGAAGACGTGCACGTGTGGCAAGGCAAAACGCCGAATGACGCGTCCGCATGAATGATGCGATCGCGTGACATGCGCGATCTGCAGAATTCGCTGGGGGCAATTTTGGGTCCTGTTTTGACCCAATTTTTGGCCCAGAAAAGCAGACTAGAGCCAAGGAACATGCAGAAATGAAAAAAAAATGCATTACAGACAATTCTCAGTTTTAGATATAGTTTTACTCCTCCTCTAGGTTTTCTCTCTACACATTCATAGTTCTTAGGATTTTATTTTTATTGCTTTTCGCATCGGGATATTAAGAAGAGTTATTACCTCAGCAAGACTTCGTCATTCTAGTTTGTTTTCTTTACCTGTCTTTTACTCTTCCATGTCATTTGTTTGTTTAGAATTATTATTGAATTATTTCCAGAGCTTATTAATACAAGAACTATTTTTATTTTTAATTGATCCATTTGATTATTGTTTATCATGTCTTTCTATATTTCCCTTTCCTATGTTATGAATTCTACATTCACAATGAGCGAGTAGTTCCATAACTTGGATGGGAGTTGATTGAAAGGAAGACCTTGAGTTGGAATGCTTAAAAGAAAAATTGTAATTGGATTTATTGTTGGTTTGCCCTCTAGTCACTGACACCAATCCTTTTCAATTGAGCGGATTGGGACTTGTGAATAGAAATAGCTTTCCAACTTGTTTGACTTTCCCTTACCTAGTAAGGGATAACTAAACAGAACAACCCTCAATTATCAATTAATCTTGAGAGTACTCACACAAGAATAGGGCTTCCAACTAATCTACTCACAGCCAAGGCTTTTATTTAAAATTACATAAATTCTCCAATTTAATTTCTTGTTCTTCAACTCAACCCATTTTTGAAAACATCTGATTAATAAAATAGCACATCTTTCTGCAACTCGTTGGGAGACGACCTAGGACTCATACTCCCAGTATTTTAATTTAAATTTTGTGACAACCTTCTAAATTAATAAGCGGATTTCTGGTTGGTTAACAACTGTACTTGCAACGTATCTCTTATATTAATTTCTTAACTCACCAATTTCCGCCACGTCAATTTTTGGCGCCGTTGTCGGGGAGTTGCAATAGAGTGCTAAGTTATTGATTGGAATTTATTTATTTGCATTTTATCTTATTTTGCTACTATGAGCTGCATGTTTCTTTCGTTAGATGACGCGTTCACTTCCTGATCCAAGCTTGCCAGTATTCGATCCTGAGATTGAAAGAACTATTTCACGAATAAGGCAAGCTCGGCGTTGGTTAGTCCTCTCTGAAGGCGGATCTGAAACGTCATTTGAGGAAGAAACAGGCTCCCTTTCTACTGATTCGGTTGATTTACGTGCAGGTGACATGGCAGCACCTAGAAGAATTACTATCCAGGAGGCTGGAGCCCCTGATTTTTCAATGCAACCGTTTCAAGCGCATCACCCAGCGGTGGCTACAGACTTTGAAATAAAAATAGTACTGCTCAAATTGATGCCCAAGTTTCATGGCTTATCTGCTCAAGAGCCTATCAAGCACCTTAAAGACTTCCAAGCAGCCTGTTCTACTGTCAGGCGTGATGGTGCAGATAAAACTTCAATTTTGTTAAAAGCCTTCCCATTCTCTCTTGAGGAAAAGGCGAGAGAGTGGTACTACACTCAACCCGCAGCAACTGTATCCGACTGGGATACACTTAGAAGAGAATTTTTGGAAAAATTCTTTCCAGCTGAAGTTACTGATAAACTGAGGAAAGACATTTCCATGATTGTTCAGGACGAATCCGAGACTCTCTATGAATACTGGGAGCGCTTCAACAATCTTCTGGAAGCATGTCCCTACCATATGATTGACAAGATAGTGTTGCTCGGCTACGTCACTCAGGGTATGGGGCCCCAAGATAAGACTACATTGGAAAGTGCTATCAATGGGTCTATGAAAAAGTACAAGACCACTGATGAGGCATGGCAATTGATCAGCGACTTAGCTGAATCTACTTGGAATCACAGGCAGAAATAAGGCCGTTCAAAAGCTGTTGCAGAAGTATCGTCTAGCAGAGAGACTGCTGCTCTAACTCAGAGTATATGTGAAATGACCAACTTACTGAAGCAGATGCAATTGAATCAACAACAAAGTCAGCAAGCTCAACCTTCTTCACCACAGCAAAGCCAACAGTTAGTCCCACAGAGAGTTTTTGAAATCTGTGCTGATTATAGCCATTATACTGATGAATGTTCGCAGCTTCAGCAGGAAGATAATACCGTGGCAGCCACTCATAACTTCTATGACCGCCCCAACCAAGGGTACAATCAAGGTGGCAGTTACAGCCATGGATGGCAGGACAATTCTAACCAGAATTGGAGAGATAATTCTAACCAGAATTGGAGGGACAACAATAAAAGAGGAGGCAGAGACAATCAGGGAAATCAGAGGTGAAATAATAACAACAACAGGTAGCAGAACTAGAACCAGCCATACAGAGCACCTCACCTGAGGCAATCCCAAGGACTACTGAATAACCAACAGCAGACATCTCAGATCACTTATCCTTCTTCATCTGCTAATGATGAGTTACTATAATCTATTGATCGGAGACAACAGACCATGAAAAATAACCTTAATTCTACTCTAAATGGTCTGAACTCTACCTTGCAAGCTCTTATCTCACAGATTGGATCAATGAATAACTCCAATAACCAGCCTTTGAGCTCCAGTGGAATCCCCTCTCAACCATTACCCAATCCAAAGGGTGGCATCAAGGCCATCACCCTAAGGTCCGGAACCACACTGCAGGAGAGGAATCAGGAGGAGCCAAACCCACCAGAACACGCCTCAGCTGAAGAGGTGGTGGAGGTAGAAGATGTTGAAGAGGAAGAGGACATACAGGACATGGTTGATGAAGAAGAAGTTCAACCATGGAAAGAAGCACCAGAGGACGCTGAAGCTGTGAAGGACACCATTCCCATTCCATTTCAACAACTTGCAAGGAAGCCCAGGAAGCAGCTGGAACTTGATCCCAAAATGGTAGAGATATTCAAAAAGGTTGAGGTAACTGTTCCCCTTTTTGATGTTATTCAGCAGGTACCTAAGTACGCAAAGTTTCTAAAAGATTTATGTATACATAAAGACAAAATTAATGAATTAGAAACTATTCCTTTAGGTAGTTCTATATCTGCTTTAATGGGAGGTATACCTGAAAAGTGTAGTGATCCAGGTCCATGTATGGTTAATTGTGTTATTGGTGGTGTGATATTTTCTGACTGCATGTGTGATTTAGGAGCATGTGTTAGTATAATGCCTTTGTCTATATATGATAATTTGAGGCTCCCTCCCTTAAAAAGGTCGGCAGCTCGTTTTGTGTTAGCAGATAAAAGCATTATTACAGTGGCTGGAGTTGCTGAAGATGTATTAGTGGGCATTAAGGGGCTCACTTTTCCCATTGATTTTTATATCCTGGAGATACCCCAAAATGACTCAGAAAAGCCATCATCAATCCTACTCGGAAGACCATTCCTGAAGACCTCAAAGTTCAAATTGGATGCTTTTTCAGGAACATACTCTTTTGAAATAGATGGCCGAGTAGTAATATTCAATCTGAATAGAGCTATGAAGCATCCTCTGGAAGATCATTCTATCCTCCAGTGTGACATCATAGATGAAACCGTGGCTGACGTTCACCAGAAGGAATTTGAAGAGAGGTACATAGGACAAGGTCCAAGTGTGGGGACATTCTCAGAGGACAATAAAAGTGCTTTACCATTGTCACCAGCTCCAGACACCCCAGAGCCTGACCATGAGCAGAAGTTAGAATTGAAACCCCTCCCTCCACACCTCAAATATGCTTACCTTGAGGACAAGCAGAAGTTTCCAGTTATCATTGCAAGGAAACTCACTTCTCAACAAGAAGAGCAGTTACTTAGTGTGATGAGGAGGCACAAGAAGGCAATTGGTTAGAGTTTGGCATACATAGTAGGCATCAACCCTCAAGTTTGTGAGCACATAATATTTTTAGAAAAGGGAGCAAAGCCTGTTCGTCAACCCCAGAGAAGACTGAACCCCACTATCTTAGAGGTTGTCAAAAAAGAAGTGACCAGATTACTGGAGGCAGATATCATCTACCCCATCTCAGAAAGTGAATGGGTAAGCCCAGTACAAGTGGTGTCCAAGAAGTCTGGAGTCACTACAGTGAAGAATGAGCATGGAGAGCTCATGGCAACCAGTGTTCAGAACGCCTGGAGGGTCTGCATTGACTACAGACGCCTAAACCAGGCCACTCGTAAGGATCACTATCCTCTTCCATTCATTGATCAAATGCTGGATCGCCTGTCAGGTAAATCACATTATTGTTTTTTAGATGGTTACACAGGCTATTTTCAGATTCATATAGCTCCTGAAGATCAGGAAAAGACCACTTTTACATGTCCTTTTGGGACTTATGCTTATAAGAGAATGCCTTTTGGCTTGTGCAATGCACCAGCTACTTTCCAAAGGTGCATGATGAGTCTTTTCTCTGATCTTATTGAGGACTGTATGGAGGTTTTTATGGATGATTTTAGTGTATATGGTGACTCCTTTACTCTTTGCTTGGATAGTTTATCTAGAGTGTTAGATAGATGTGTCAGTACAAACCTTGTATTGAATTTTGAAAAATGTCACTTTATGGTCAAACAAGGGATTGTACTAGGACATGTTGTGTCTAATACTGGCATTTCTGTAGATCCAGCAAAGGTGGATGTTATTTCTAGTTTACCTTACCCCTCTTCTGTGAGAGAAGTCCGTTCATTCCTTGGCCATGCAGGTTTTTACCGGAGATTTATTAAGGACTTTAGTAAGGTAGCACTTTCCTTATCCAGACTACTGCAGAAAGATATTGAGTTCGAGTTCAATGAGGATTGCAAACAAGCGTTTGATAAGCTGAAGACCGCCCTGACTCAAGCTCCAATTGTGAGAGGACCAGACTGGAGCCAGCCATTTGAAATAATGTGCGATGCTTCCAACCATGCAGTAGGTGCAGCACTGGCTCAGCGTGAAGGTAAGGACCCCTTTGTAATTGCTTATGCATTTAAAACTTTAGATGCCGCTCAGTCTAATTATACTACTACTGAGAAAGAGCTTCTTGCTATTGTTTTTGCTCTGGATAAATTCCGAGCCTATTTACTTGGTACAAAAGTAGTAGTGTACTCAGACCACGCAGCTCTAAAGTATCTATTAGCTAAAAAGGAATCCAAACCAAGGCTTATACGTTGGATACTGCTACTACAAGAATTTGATTTAGAAATTAAGGATAGGAGTGGTAACCAGAATCTAGTGGCAGACCACTTGAGTCACCTTGAGCACATTGAGCATGACCCCACTCCTATAGTTGATAATTTCCCATTTGATAACCTGCAAGCAGTATTTGAGGTAGTCCCTTGGTATGCACCTGTAGCTAATTATCTAGTTAGCCGCACTTTTTCTCCAAACTTTACTAAGCATCGAAGAGACAAGCTGAAAAGCGAGTCTAACTATTATATATGGGATGACCCATATTTATGGAGATGTGGCACTGACCAGATAATTAGACGGTGTGTGCCTCAATCAGAATTCCAGTCCATTTTAGAGGCATGCCACTCATCTGAGAGTGGAGGACATTTTGGCCCTCAAAGAACAGCTAGAAAAATCTTAGACTGTGGATTCTGGTGGCCTACTCTTTTTAGAGACGCTGCTGAATTTTGTAAATCTTGTTTCCCATGCCAAAAATTTGGTAATATATCCAAAAGAGATGAGATTCCTCAACAAATTATGCTTTTCTGTGAAGTTTTTGATGTTTGGGGCATTGACTTCATGGGTCCATTTCCAAATTCTAATGGTTATTTTTATATATTATTAGCTGTGGATTACGTTTCCAAATGGGTGGAAGCAATTCCTACTCACACTGATGATGCTAACACTGTTGTTTCCTTTGTTAGAAACTATATCATTTGTCGCTTTGGATCACCACGAGCAATCGTGAGCGATCAAGGCACCCATTTTTGTAACAGGAGACTAACAGGATTACTGAAGAAGCATGGGATAATTCATAAAGTTGCAACCGCCTACCATCCTCAGACTAATGGCCAAGTTGAGGTGTCTAACAGAGAGATCAACCGTATATTGCAGAAGATAGTCAAACCTCATAGGAGAGACTGGAGCACCAGGCTACAAGATGCACTTTGGGCATACAGAACAGCATACAAGACACCCATTGGGATGAGTCTTTTCCGCTTAGTTTATGGAAAAGCCTGTCATCTCCCAGTTGAGGTAGAGCACAAAGCCTTTTGGGCAGTAAAAGAATGCAATATGGGATTTGAAACAGCCGGAGCTGAGAGGAAGTTGCAACTGCAAGAATTAGAAAGCCTTCGCCTGGAAGCTTATGAGAACTCAAGGTTGTACAAGGAGAAGACGAAGGTTGTACATGATAAGCACATCAAGAGGAGAGAGTTCCAACCTGGGGACTTAGTCCTCTTTTACAAATCTCGACTGAGGCTCATGCCAGGCAAGTTGAGATCAAGATGGGAAGGTCCATATAGAGTAGAGAAGGTCGAGCCGTACGGAGTTTTTCACCTAAGTCACCCCTCAAGCTCTGAACTCATCAAAGTTAATGGACATCGTTTGAAGCTCTACCATGGCGAGAAGATGAAGAAAAACAAGGAGCTCGAGATCTTCCTCTTGGAGGATCCACACATAGCCGAAGACTGAGCTAGTGGAGCGTCCAACTTACGGACGTTAAAGCAAAGTGCTAGGTGGGAGACAACCCACCATGGTATGATCGTTCTTTTCTTTATTTGTAGTTTTCTTTTTCCATAACTCTTCTCCTTATCGCACATATAGCTTGCATTTGCATTTGCATACTTTTATTTCTAAAAAAAAAAATTTCACGCGACGCGACCGCATCAATGACGCGTCCGCATCGCAGGTGGCTCAGAAAGAATAAGAGAGCGAACAGAGAGTCACGCAGGAGCGTGGCTGGAGGCATGCCTTTAGCACAAATCACCCCACGTGACCGCGTCGCCGACGCGTCCACGTCATGTGGGAACATTGGCCTCCCACGCAACCGCATCACCCACGCGGCCGCGTGACCTGATAATCGACGTGAAAAGGGTGCATAGCCGAAAGTTATACTAGAGTGGTGCTGGACTGGCGCTGGACGAACAGTCCTTACCACGCGAACGCGTGCCCCACGCGTCCGCGTCATATTCCAATATTGGCCACTCACGCGATCGCATGACCAACGCGATCGCGTCACCCAAAATTTAGCAAAATAAGATTTTGAACAGAGAGTTGTGCGAGCGCGAGGCTGCCCTCACGCCAGTAGCATAAACCGTGTCACGCGACCGCGTGACCGACGCGACCGCGTCAATCTGAATAAGCGCAATTCGCGCGAACGCGTCATCCACGCGTCCACGTCACTTGTGCCGCACAGCTTACCCTAAATTGCCAAAATATCTTATCTTTCTTTTCCCCAAATCCTATTTTCTCTTTTCCTTCCTTATTTCTTCCTTCTTCCTTCTTTCTCACTTTCTACTTTCTCACCACCATTAACAAGGTTTTTTCTTTTCTTCTTCCTTCCTTACTTTTCCATTATCTTTCTTATTTTTATGTTTTCTTCTTTTCTTTTCTTTTTACTTTCATTATCCATATTTTCTTTTTCTTTCTTTTTTTTCTTTTCTTTTAATTGGTGTTAGAAATTTAATTGAGTCATTATTTCTCATTATATGCTTGTGGATTATTGCAAAATTATTTGGCAATTATATATTACTTTTTAAAGGGGTTGCTTGCATGTTCAAATTATTATTTTCAATAGTTTATTCATCATGCATGCTACGTGTTTGTGAAAAAGCCCATATGGCATTATGCATTTTCTACATTATTCTATTCTACTATTCAATGCTTGCTTTTCATAAATTTCCTTTATTATTTTATTAATTTAATTTAATTGTCAATACAAATGTGATGGTTAGTTTGTTACGAGTGATAACATATTTAACAAATTAAATGCTTGAACTATGCTACTCATGCCTTTGCCTGTATGCCAATAAACACCTTGCATTTAATTATCATCAAATGCACTTTCTATATTTCCATTGGTGAACTTTTCACATGTAGTCATGACCATGTGTTAACGACATCCTCTTTACCGTGTATTGATTGTCACTTATACCATCATCTTCCTTGCTCTGTCCCTTTGAATTCATGTTACTTTCTTTTTTTCCCTTTTCAGGATGGCCACCAAGAAAGGAAAAGAGAAAGCTAGTCCCAAACCACCAGCAAGAAGAGGAACAAAAAGAGCATTAATGGCAGAACCTTCTTCAACTACAGTCAAGCCCTCAACAAAAAGAATTAAGAGAATTATAAAGGTTGATGAAAAAGAGAAAGCCTTTCCAGCAAAAGACACTGCGCGATTTCCCAATCGCTACTGTGAGCAGATGTTCCCTATCCTGGCAGAACGGAGCTACAACAACGAATACCTTCTTATCCTCCCGCCCAATATTGCTACCTTTGTTGAGCCGCAAATTGAACGAAGACAATGGGGTTTCCTACAGAGATAGCCAAGGCAGGTTAATCTTTCTTGGGTAGTTGAGTTCTACTCTAATTTTCACCTGCCAATCCTGCAGTCTCTCTATGTACGTCAGAAGCAAGTCCCCATTACAGAGGAGGCCATTCATCAAGCTCTAGATCTTCCCCCTGCTCCAGAAGGATTGGACGCCTTTCAAGAAGCCTCACTTAAGCGCCAGATGTACTAATTTGACTGGGACGCCGTTCTCAGAGTTATCACACTACCTGGCAGCAGATGGATCTACGGATTCCATCGTTCCCGCCCTAAGGGAATATCGGCTTCAGCACTTACCTTGGAGGCTCGCGTTTGGGCACAGATCATGTCCCATTACGTCTTTCCGAGCACTCACGAATCCTCCTTCACTGCAGACATGGCCGTTCTACTATGGTGCATCCTTACAGACCAGCCTCTGAACCTTCCAAGACACATCCGGAATGCCATGGGACACGTACAGATTGCGGGCAACTTATCTTTTCCTGCCTTGGTCTCAGATCTCGTCTCAGCAGCCGGAGTCTCCTACAGAGCTGGGGACACCAAAGCCATGCTTCCATGGGATGATCAATACGTCCCTAATGGGAAATATATTAGACTCCCAGCAGCCACTACAAGCCAGCCTCCTGAACCGGCTGAAGAACTTCCTCCTTCCGCACTACAAGCACCTACACTAACCCAACTACTCCATCAGATACTTGAAAAATTGGATTGGTAGGAACACAAAGCTAAGATGAGAGAGCACCGTAACAAGCGCCGATTCACATACCTCAAGGAGCTGATTATGGGAAGATTCAAGGACTCAGACACCCCGGACTCTACTTCTTTTACCAGCACAGGGAGCCATGACGGTCCCGACTATGGAGATACTGCTACCAGCCCACCCTTGTTCTTGATAGATGGCACTGAGGACGGTGCAAAGCCTTAAATGTGGGGAGGTCTGTCAGTACCTGACTTCCGAAGGTAATTTCTCTTCCCTAACACCAATAAATTAGGATATTTAGTTAGTTTTTATTTTGTAGAATAGGATAAATTGCATAGTAATAGATTAGTTGCATGCATGTTCTACTTGATTGAAAAGACAATAAGTTTCTTCTAAGACCCTATCTATGATTGTAATCTACATTTTGTTTCATCCTATATGTCCAATGTTTAATATATTTATATGTTTGCATATGATTGAGGCCATTACTTGTTTAAACTCACTTATCCAAATTAAGCCTACCCTTTCAATTACCTTTGTTAGCCACTTTGAGCCTTTAAATCCTATTTGTTCTGTATTTTACCACATTACTAGCCTTAAGTGGAAAAATAATTATATATCCCAATTGAATCTTTGGTTAGCTAAAGATAGAATTGTGTGTGTTAATTAAGTATGGGAAATTGTGGGAACAAAAGATAATAAGAGAATGTGTCATGATAATATAATGGGAATTTGGGTACCTACTCATGTGAAACTATAAGAATAAAAAATCTATGTGCATTGATTAGCTATGTTTATTTTTATGTTTCTGTTGAAAAAAAATCCAAAAATATTCAATAAATAAATAAGGGGACAAAATTACCCCAATGCTAAGTTAAGAATTCAAAGATCAATGCATGTATGATAAAATTAAAATAAAAAAGTTGATACATGAGTATGGAATGTGAAAGAGAAATTTTGGGTAGCTGGGTGTGAATTTTAAGTTACATAGAATATATATATGTTGGGTTGAAGCTTGGGTTAATTAAAGATTCAATTTATAAGTTTACTTAGCCATATATGTATCCTTACCCTTACCTTGGCCCCATTACAACCTTGAAAAGACCTCATGATGTTTGCATTAATATATTAAATGTTGTTGATTGGTTAGGTGAAGAACAAAAATTAGAAAGCATGATTAGAGAAGGATAGAGTGATTGCCCTATACACTAGAGAGATTAGAGTGTACATACATCATCAGTGAGGGTTCAATGCTTAAAATTCTATGTTCCTTGCTTTCATGAGCTACCTTCTTGCATTTTTATATGTTCTTACTGTATAAAAATTGAATTAGTGGAGTTTGAATTGTAATTGTCTTGAAGAACCTATTTACTTTTGATAAAGTAGACAAGAATCATATAGTTGCATTCATATATATAGGTTGCACTGCATTACATGAGTTTTACATGTTCCTACTCATTTATTTTATCTCCTTCAACTAAGCATGAGGACATGCTAATGTTTAACTGTGGGGAGGTTGATAAACCACAATTTTATGGTTTATATTGTGCTTAATTGTATGGTTTTATCGATTCTTTACCCACTTATTCATATGATTGGCATGCATTTATATTTCCTTCCTAAAATTATTACATGATTGAATATTTGCTTCCTAAAGCCTTTTAATTATGTATTTTAATTCTCTTTCATTCCATTAGATGCCGTGATCTGTGTGTTAAGTGTTTCAGGCTTTATAGGGCATGAATGACTTGGAGATTGGAAAGGAAGCTTGCAAAAATGGAAGAAACACAAGAAATTGAGGAGATGACTAGCGAGAAGTGACGCGGACGCATGGCTCACGCGACCGCGCGACATAGAGGAAATCGCAGTGACGCGGACGCATGGCTCACGCGACCGCGCGGATTGGAACTGCACAAGTGACGCGGAGGCGTGGACGACGCACACGCGTGGCAAGGCAAAACGCCGAATGACGCGTCCGCATGAATGACGCGATCGCGTGACATAAGCGATCTGCAGAATCTGCAAAATTCGCTGGGGGCGATTTTGGGCTCTGTTTTGACCCAATTTTTGGCCCAGAAAAGCAGACTAGAGCCAAGGAACATGCAGAAATGAAAAAAACAATTCAGTACAGACAATTATCAGTTTTAGATCTAGTTTTACTCCTCCTCTAGGTTTTCTCTCTACACATTCATAGTTCTTAGGATTTTATTTTTATTACTTTTCGCATTGGGATATTAAGAAGAGTTATTACCTCAGCAAGACTTCGTCATTCTAGTTTATTTTCTTTACATGTCTCTTACTCTTCCATGTCCTTTGTTTATTTAGAATTATTATTGAATTATTTCCAGAGCTTATTAATACAAGAACTATTTTTATTTTTAATTGATCCATTTGATTATTGTTTATCATGTCTTTCTATATTTTCCTTTCCTATGTTATGAATTCTACATTCACAATGAGCGAGTAGTTCCATAACTTGGATGGGAGTTGATTGAAAGGAAGACCTTGAGTTGGAATGCTTAAAAGAAAAATTGTAATTGGATTTATTGTTGGTTTGCCCTCTAGTCACTGACACTAATCCTTTTCAATTTAGCGGATTGGGACTTGTGAATAGAAATAGCTTTCCAACTTGTTTGACTTTCCCTTACCTAGTAAGGGATAACTAAACAGAACAACCCTCAATTATCAATTAATCTTGAGAGTACTCCAACAAGAATAGGGCTTCTAACTAATCTACTCCCAGCCAAGGCTTTTATTTAAAATTACATAAATTCTCCAATTTAATTTCCTGTTATTCAACTCAACCCATTTTTGAAAACATCTGATTAATAAAATAGCACATCTTTCTGCAACTCGTTGGGAGACGACCTGGGAATCATACTCCCAGTATTTTAATTTAAATTTTGTGACAACCTTCTAAATTGATAAGCAAATTTTTGGTTGGTTAAGAACTGTACTTGCAACGTATCTCTTATATTAATTTCTTAACTCACCAATTTTCGCCACGTCAAGGAGCTCGAGTGTTTGAGGAACGAAGCATATGAGAATGCCCGGATCTACAAGGAAAAGACTAAAGCATTTCATGACCATCACATCCAGAAGAAGGATTTTCAAGAAGGTGATGAGGTTCTCCTATACAACTCGAGGCTTAGATTCATGCCTGGCAAGCTCCGTTCTAGATGGGAAGGACCCTTCAAGGTGAAGGAGATAAAGCCCTATGGGGTGGTGGAATTGTTTGATCCTAAAAGTGAAGCAACTTTCAAGGTGAATGGACATAGAGTGAAGAAGTACCATGGCTACAAGCTCCCAAAAGAGCTAGAGGTGTTCCTACTAACGGATGCACCTAGAGGAGAAGAAGCTTGAGCAACTGACCGTCCAACTTAAGGACGTTAAAGAAAAGTGGTTGGTGGGAGGCACCCCACCGTGGTATGATCTTCCTTGTGTATATCTTCTTATTTTTAGCTCTAGATTTTTGTACATTTTGTGACTTCTTGATGTTGTTGATTGCATAGGAATGCTAGTTATGTTGATTTTGTTGGATAACTAGGATGTTTATATATATTTCTTCATGTTGGTATGGACAATTTGTTGAAGTAGAGAGAATGCTATGTTTTGAATAGTGCATGAATTTGTGAGTATTTTCTTGACTACTAGCTTAAACACCTGCCAAGAATATGTTAGAATAGCCCTTTCTATGTTGAAAAAAAAAGAGAGGAAAAGGGGGCATCCGCGCGCGAGCGCACTGTGCGCGCGCGCGCCGGTAGTGCATTTCTTACTCCTGGTCCAAAAACCCGAGAGTTATGCCCACCTTGTGCCCGCTTCGTGCCAGGCACCCACGCACCAGTGTACATGCCGCCTGCGCGCCCCTTGCAACTTGGCCATCGACGTGCAAGTGCACTGTGCGTGCGCGCGTCGGTTGTGCAATATGAACTCCCTGGTACAAAAACCAGAAGGTTGTGCCATAATTGTGCCTATTCTGCGCCCGCATTGACGCATAGGCATACTTGGCACATCCGCGCCGGTTGCCAACTCGATCAGGCATGTGTCCGTGCACTGTGCGTGTCCATGCCGCTTGTGCTGCATGCCAACTCTGGTACAAATACCCCGAGAGTTAGGCCTACTTTGTGCCAACTCTGTGCCAGGAGCCCAACTATCTTCACGCGTACACGCCCGTGACATGTACGCGACCTTCGCTCAACCCTCATCGACGCGCAAGCGCACCGTGCGCGGGCGCGTCGGTCGCGCAAACTAGTTTTAAAGCTAGCGCGCCCTGTTCTGTCCTTCTCTCACCCTCTTTCTTGTTTCTTTCTTCTTCTTTCTCCATCACTTTTCTTCTCTTCTTCCTTTTCCACAACCCACCACCACCGTCTTCGGCTACTCACCGACGACCATCACCACCTCCGGTGGCACTACAACTCTTCTATCTCTTTCTCATTTTCACAAAGAGAAAATTGTACCTTGATTCTTTTACACTTCTCAAGGTTCTACTTCTTCTATATCTCATCTATTACCTTCTTTGCATAATCTCTTTTTCTAGTTAGATGTTTCTTGTTGATTCACTTATTTTCTCTTTTAGTTGCATGATTATACTACTTACTTTTGTTTGTTTACTATTCCTTTTCCTTGCTTTTCCATGGATGTTAAATTTGAGTTTTAATTTGCTTTAATAAATCTTCTTGTTGCCTTTCATTATCTTTGTCAGTAGGTGATGTTGTATGATGATTGACATTTCATTTTGGACTTTTAGTTGGTTAAGTATCTCATAATTGCTCATTGCTTGATAACTGCACACCAAGTGTTCGAGGAAATACACGAATGCCATTTTGGTTTATTTTAATCATATACCTTCAATTTGGTGCTTCCTCCTCATTCACTTGCTCTCTTCTAAGTGCATTGAATCCACTCTACTTTATGCTTGCTACTTGGATACTCATTGAACATGACTTGCTCTTTGTTATGGATGCTTGAGATCATTCTTCTCATGCCATATTGCATGCCTTACTCCCTCTTGCATCCCATGCGAAGTGTTGTAACCCATGCCTCTATAATCATTTTGTGACACAATTTCTTTTGAGCATTATCTTTCACTTGTATGTTTTTATTGAGATGATCCTTTGGGTTTAATGCTTTCCTTCTTTCCCTTCCTTTTTCAGGATGGCCACCAAGAAAGGCAAGGAGAAAGCTTTAAGGAAACCAGCCATAAAGAGGGCACCCCAAAAGTCAAACTCCAAGGCGCACCCTACATTAGGAGCCTAACCCCTATCTAAGAAGGCGAAGGCACTCGCTCCTATTAACGAAAAAGAGAAGAGCAAACCGGCAAAGGATTCTTCAAGGTTCTCCAACCGCTTCTATGAACTTGTTTTCCCCGCCATGGTTGAAAGGAACTATCATGTCGAGCATCTACTCGCCCGCCGGACAAGGTGGCTCCTTGTATTCTACCCTGCATTGAACAGCGAGGATGGGAGTTTCTTCTGGGAAAATCACAAGAGGTCAACCTCTCGTGGGTGGTAGAGTTCTACACTAACTACCATCTTCCCTCTCTTCAATCGGTACACGTGCACCGGAAGCAAGTCCCAATTTCAGAGGAGGCTATTCAGCAAATGCTTAATGTGTTACCAGTACCAAGTGACATGGATGGCTACTAAGAGGTCTTACATCAACGAGAAGCATTTGGGTTTGATTGGGAGTCGATCCTCCGAGTCATTGCTGAACCAGAGACATTTTGGACCCATGGTCGACTCCGAATGAGGCCCAAGTGCATTGACGCACGTTTCCTCACTGTAGAAGCTAAAGCTTGGGCCCAGATCTTCTCCCACTATGTGCTACCTAGCACTCATAAGTCGTCCTTCACGGCGGATCTCGCCTTGCTTGTTTGGTGTGTTCTCACGGAGAGACCGGTGAACATTCCGCTTCTTATCAAGCAAGCGATGGGTCAAGTCCACGCCTGGGGTAATTTGCCATTTTCAGCATTGGTATCTGATTTAGTTGCTGCTGCGGGTGTTTCTTAGGAAGCCATGGACACGATGGCTATAATTCCAACTAAGGGCGATGTGGTCCCAAGCGGAAAATACTTACAGCTTCCTATGAACAACCCTAGCCTTGACATAGCCCCTCCACCTACTATTCCTTCCACCTCATCGTCACCACCACAAAGATCCACCCATCAAAGGATAGAAGATCTACACCGGAAGATTGATAGATATGAGCGGCGCAACCAACGCCGATACACTTACATCAAGAAGCTTCTGCGTTGTGTTATGCCTAGCATGGAGGAACCCGAAATATTCACATCCACCTCAAACCCAAGTGATGGGAGCTCTGATGGAGGGGATAGTGAAAGTTCCGATCCCGACCTCCCTTTGCGCATTATTGGTAGCACGGAGGACCGTGCTAAATTCTAAGTGTGGAGAGGTCGTTCGACCGATCTCCATGGGTAACAATCTCTTCCCTTCAACACCCATGGATTTACCTTTTGCTTAGTACTTAGTACATTGCATTTATAGTTAGTCTTGCTTGTAAATACCCTTTAAATGATAGTTAGTCTCTATAGAGTTACTTGGTCAAAATAATGACTTCTTCCCCAAAAAATTGTAATTTCGGGGTACCCTACCAATTTTGAAAAATTTTTTGCGGTAAACTTGCTTCAAGAATGTATTTTGGAACATAGTGATTGAGCTAAGAACACAAGCATGTGAGTTTTGAGCCTATTGTGTGGTTATATCTTCTAACTACTATTTCCCATTCTTGTGTGCATTATTCTCTCTCTATGATTGTAATCCTTGCTTTGTCTGATTCTATATGTCCATTACTTTGTGTATGAATGCATTTACATGATTGAGGCCATAATTTCAATAGTCACTTTTCCCAAACGGCCTTAACCCTTTTATCTACCATTGCTAACCAATTTTGAGCCCATGATAAACTCTCTTTGTTCTTAAATAGAGCACATCAACAACCCTAAGTGAAAAACAATGAATGTCCCTAGATTTGGATCCTTGATTAGCTTAGGTAAGTGAAGGTGTGTATCGTTCAAATGGGAGGGTGCACTTGGGAACTTGGGTAGATGTAAAGAGGTGTATTTGTAATTGTAATTGAAAATTCTAGAATTTGGGAACATACTCATGTATAGAATGATTGAACCATATGCATTGAAACTTTTGTACATGAAACCCCAAGAAAAAGGGACCAAAAAAAATAAAAAAAATAGAAGAAACAAAAATATGGAAAAAAGAGAAAGCAATGAAAGGGGACAAAAAAAGCCCCAAGACAAAGTTATAATAACAATACATATGGGATGTGAATTGAAAAGAATGCATGAGTATGCAAAAAAGTGAAACCCATGGGTAGCTAGTATTGTATTATAGTTGTATAGGTTGTTCTATGTGTCTAGTGGGATCTTAGTAAGGATTCAAATTTTAAGCTCACTTGACCATATACATCCTTACCTTCACCCTAGCCCCATTACAACCCATGAATAAGACCTCATGATACTTGTAAGCATATATTAAGTAATTGTTAATTGTTAGATGAAAGACAAATCTTGGAAAGCATGATTAGGAGGGGATTGAGTGACGAACCCTATACACTCGAGTGAATAGAGCGGATACACTTCCGGTAAGGGTTTGATGCTCAACTCCTTGTTCCCGGCTTTCACAAGCGTTCATCTAGCAAGTTATATGCACTTCATAGTAATGTTCAAATTGGTAGGATTTATGAACTACATATCATTTTCACCCCGTATGCTCATATGTGTTCTTGGAGGATAGATTTACCCTTGACCAAGTAGATAGATGATTTTACATTAGTTGCATGCATTCATTTAGGAAATTTGCACTTCATAAACCCTTTCTTACCATGATCTTCGGTCTTTTTATTTTTAATCATGAGGACATGCTTGGTTTAAGTGTGGGGAGATTTGATAAACCCTAATTTTGTGGTTTATATTGTGTAGAATTTGGGGGGTTTCATCAATATTTTTCACACTTATTCACAAGAAATATATGGTTTTGTGTTCTCTTCCTAGTATTGCTTCATGATGAAAAACATGCTTCTTTTGCCTTAGAATTGCTATATTTTGATCTTATTTTATTACCATTCGATGCCGTGACGTATTTGTTGAGTGATTTCAGAATTTATAGGGCAAGAATGGCCTAGAAGAGAGAAAGAAAGCATGCACAAGAGGAAGGAACATGAAGATTTGGATTTTTGGGAACTTCAGCATGGGCGCGCACGCGCACGCGCACCTCGCGCGCACGCGTGGGTATGGACAGCTGGAATCGGCGCACAAAGATCGACGTATCCACACAGATTAGGGAAATCCACACAGGCGCGCACGCGTACATGGCACGCACGCGCGGATCACAAAATCAATCGGCGCGCACGCACGCATGGCGCGTACGCGCGATAAGCTGCACGTGACCTCATTAAAGGAAATCGTGCCTGGCAATTTCTGAGGCTCAAGAGGGCCAAATTCAAGCTGGTTCTGCATGGAAAAGACCCAAGGATGCTAGGGGGAAAGGGGGGGATCATTCATTCACACTTAGACACAATTTTTAGCTAGTTTTTGGTTTTTGTTCTTCTAGAGAGAGAAACTCTTGTTCATCTCTAGATCTAGTTTGATTTGATCTTCCCTTGTTAATTTCTGAATTGGATCTTGTTAATTCCTAGTTTTGATTGTTTAATTTGAATTCCTTAGCATAATTTTGTTTAGATCTTGTGTTAGATTTATGTTTTCTCATCAATTGTCATTTTATACCCATTTCATGAATCTTGTAAATATTGATTGCTAATGTTACATTGATGATTTTCATGATTAATTGTGTTGTTTGAGTGATTGTACATTGATAATTGTTAGTGGGTACTTCTTAATGTCAATTTAATTGCAATTTGAATATGTCTTTTAGTAATGCTTACCATGTGTTTGATGAAATGTTTCCCTTGATTATGGAGTAGTTCTCTTTACTCTTGGCCTAGGCTAAGGGAATTGGGTAAACTTGAGTCATTGGGTCTAATAGATTTGATGATTTGGGAACCCTTAGTGGTCAATTTGATAACCATTGACACTAGCCTACTACTAAACCAATTAGTAGCTAGGTTTGACCTTATGGGTTGATGTTGACTAAACTATTTAATATACTTCAAGTATAGAAGTAAACTTAATGAGTTTAGTTCCTCATAATTGTCAAGATATGGTTATTAGACAAGGATAGTGACCCCAATTCCCATGTCTAGCCGAGAGTTTTTTATCATTCATATTTGAAAACCCAAAAATCCTAATTGCTTTGTCTTAGTCATAGTTATTTGTTTAGTTTTAGAGTTGACTTATATTGGATGTTATCTTATTAGTTTGGAATTGCTCGCATCTTGCTTTAGTTATTTGAATTAGTTTCTTGCACTTCAAGATTACTTGTTTGTTAGGATTCTTAGTTTAATTTCCTGCTCATGACTTGCAACCCCGGAATTCTAACCAATGTTGATGCACATGTTTGCCCATTCCTTGTGAGACGACCCGAGGTTTGAATACTTCGGTAACTTTTATTGGGGTTGAACTTGTGACAACCAATTCCTTCGAAATTTGATTCGCGGATTATTTGTCGGTTGAGGGCTATACTTGCAACTCGAAAATCTTGTGAAATTCCTTACCGACGGTATTCCGTGACCATAATGATACTAAGAGGTTTTTAGGGGGATCCCTCACTTCTCCGAGTTGAGCTAGGTAGTGGTCGACTTCTTTTTACTTGTTTGTCGTTGTTAATTTTGTTCCTTTTCTTCCAGTTTTGTAACTTGTTTTTGCTGTGTTTTTTCAGAGATGGCTAAGAATAATGATTCCATGAAGGCCTTTAAGAAGGCGAGGAAAGCTACAGCTATTCAGAACATCTCGGCTAAGGCCGCTGGGGAAGGATCTTCTCAGGTTCCTCCTAAAAAGCCGATCTTGAGTACTGCTGGGACGAGGAGGGTGATTCCTACTCCTCCGGTCCATTTGGTTGATCCTCCCCAAACTTCTGCTGCTACCTCTTCTCCCACTGCCGGCCCTCTTCCAAAAAGACAGAGGACTGTTGATCCTTTTAATCTGGACGCCCCCGATTTTGATGCTGTGGGGTTTGTCGATCATCAAATTGCCCCTTATGATGTTATCCCTACTGATGATGTATCCATTCTTCATCATCTGGACTTCATTACCCGAAGCGGTATTAAGTTGTCACACATGGGAGCAGCCTCGTTTCGAACTGCCCAGGATCTTCCTGTTCATGCGACAAAGGCTTTTATAAAGGAGGCCAAGTCAGAATTCGACCGGATCAAAGGGTTGAAGGAGGAGCTTGAGGTGAAGGTGGCAAAGCTGGAAAAAGAGCTAGAAGGTGAGAAGATTCGGGCGACTGCTGCGGTGGCTTTTGCAAACCTGGCTGAGGAGACGGTGCTGAAGCATAAGGATAGCTATGTCCGGGTTTATAGTGAGTTGATGGAGCTTAGGGAGAGGTTGGAATCTGCTCGAGCTGATTATGCCGAGCTTCAGGGCCATTTTGTAGGCAGTGTGACTTCTGCTTATGAGAACTTGAAGGATCAGGTCCGAGTTCTTATGGAAAATGGGAAGATCGTCCCTGCCCCGAATGAAGATGATGATGATGCAGATCCCCCACCTGTGCCATCCACCAAGGCTTCTGTTGCCCCGACTTCTTCGACTCCAGCAGCTGAGGTCGACCACTCCGAGTCGGATCCTGATGTCCAGATCCTAAATCGGGCGGATGGGACTGTCGACACTGTCCCCCTTCAGACTCATCCTCCTTCGCCTCGACATGCCGCTATTGGAGAATCTTTGAACCCTTTGTAGTTTTTGCTTATGTGTCTTAATGGCCCGGTTTGTGGGTCTTTGAACTCTATATTTTGTTTGACTGCTTTTTCCTTAGCAACTTTATTTGGAAAAATAAATGCTTTTAAACTCTTGAGGTCGACTTTTGAGTGGCCTTCTGAGTGTTGATTATAGTAGCTTTGTTTCTTCATGATATGGTTATTTGCAGCTTTTTGGCACTTTCAGGAATCTTTTGAGTGTTGGGGTCTGACTGTCCGACCTCTTTTGATTGCCTTTGTGCTTTATTTCCTGCTTTAGTCGAAGCTAGCTTTGTTCGACTATTCTTCTTAGTATTCTTGATAGAATACTTATAGATTGATTTTATTGAGGTCATGGCTTTCTGGGTCCGAATTGTGTCCCTTATAGTGCATGCCTTCTGTCGGTCGACTACTTTCGTTGAGTCTTTACGAGCTATTTTTAGTAATCCATTTTAGTTGGACCTCGCGGGTCTCTTCTTATGGATTTACTTTTTATAACTCTGTTACTTTTGATCGGCCTGGGCCGACTTCTTCATGTCGGTCCCTTCTAAGTTATTTCTAGTAATCCACTTTTGATAAGGGCTGATCGGGCCTCTTGCCATGGATTACATTTTATAACTTTTTGTCGTTTTGATCAGTCTGGTCCGACTTCTTCATGTCGGTCCATCCAAGTTATAGCAATCCATTTTTTCTCAGACCTCATCAGGCCTCTTTCTATGGATTGCTTTTTATAACTTTTTGTTGCTTTGGTCGATTGGTCCGACTTCTTCATGTCGGTCCGTTCTTAAGTTATTAGTAATCCCTTTTTTTAGTCAGGGCTGGCCAGGCCTCAGCTTATGGATTACTTTTTTTATAACTTTGTCGATTTTACCGTGATCGGACGATGAGTTTGATCCTCACTCTGCCGACCTATAGCTTTTTCTTGATCGAGCAGTGAATTTAGTTTTCACTTTCTCGACCCTTGTCGAAATCAAACAATGAATTCGGTTTTCATCGTGGTCAGGCGATGAATTTGTTTTTCACCTTGCCGACCTGTAAAGAGGCTTTGTAGAAGAAATCTTAAAAATTTTATTCCAAAGAGAAAGTAGACAAATAGTAATAATATATATGTGGGTATTTACCCTTCTAAGTCAGGCAGTTTATAGATCTTGGCTTGGTGCCTCGTTAAAAAACCTTCTCAGGAAAAAGAGTGCACCTTGACCTAAGATCTTTATTACCTCCTAACTATAATACCTTCTTAGGTTGCAGGTATGCCATGACCTTGGTAGCTCTCGTCCCTCGAGTTCGGACAGCCTGTAGTATCCTTTTTCGAGTACCTCTATGACTCGGTAGGGTCCTTTCCAGTTAGCTGCTAGCGTCCCCTCTCCTGGTCGACTTGTTCTGATATCATTTCGGATTAGGATGAGGTCGTTGTTGGAAAAATTTCGCTGTATTACCTTCTGGTTGTATCTTGAGGCCATGCAACGTTTTAACACTTCCTCCCTGATCCGAGCTCTTTCTCGGATTTCTGGAAGTAGGTTGAGCTCTTCCTTTTGAAGTTGGGAGTTGGCCTCTTCACTGTAGTGGATCGTTCTGGGGATCCTTCTTTGACCTCCATTGGAATCATTGCCTCCATTTCGTAAGCCAGTCGGAAAGGTGATTCCCTTGTGGTGGAGTGTGGAGTTGTTCGATACGCCCATAGGACTTGTGGGAGCTCTTCAGCCCAGGCTCCTTTTGCATCCTGTAATCTCTGTATTAGCCCGGCTAATATGACTTTATTGGCGGCTTTTGCCTATCCATTAGCCTGGGGGTGTTCTACGGAAGTGAATTGGTGCTTTATTTTCAAGTCGGCCACCAATTTCTAAAGCCTGCGTCTATGAATTGAGTGCCATTGTCTGTGGTAATGGAGTAAAGAACCCCGAAACTTGTGACAATATTTCTATATTGGAATTTTCGACTTCTTTGAGCAGTGGCGTTAGCTAGGGGTTTTGCCTCAATCCATTTTGTGAAATAGTCTATCCCTACGATGAGGAACTTGACCTGTCTTGATCCTTGGGGAAAAGGCCCAAGGAGGTCGAGTCCCCATTTTGCAAATGGCCAGGGTGAGGTTACATTGATGAGTTCCTTTGGTGGGGCGATGTGAAAATTAGCATGTTTCTGACATGGTGGACATGTCTTTACGAACTCTGTTGCTTCCTTTTGCATAGTCGGCCAATAGAATCTGGCTCGGAGTACTTTTTTTGTGAGAGCTCGTGTTCCGAGATGGTTGCCACAGATGCCACTGTGTACTTCTTCTAAAACTTCCTTTGTGTTGGAAGTCGGCACACATTTTAACAGTGGTGTTGAAATCCCTCTTTTGTATAGAGTATTGTTTATGATGGTATAGTATTGTGCCTCCCGTTTTAACCTCTTCGCCTCCTTCTTATCTGTAGGGAGTGTTTCTGTTTTGAGATAGTTAATTATGGGAGTCATCCATCCTTGATCCAGACCTGTTATGGTTAGGACCTTTTCTTCTTCCGAGATTGACGGGTTCTGTAGTATTTCTTGGATGAGGCTTCTATTGTTGCCCCCTGGTTTGGTACTGGCTAGTTTTGAGAGTGCGTCAGCTCGAGCATTCTGTTCTCGAGGTATGTGGCGGACCTCATATTCCCTGAGTTGTCCAAGCTGTTCCCTGGTTTTGTCCAAGTACTTTTTCATGGTGGGATCCTTGGCTTAGTAGCTCCCTGCTATTTGTGAGGTGACTACTTGTGAGTCGCTGAAGATGATAAGCTTTTGAGCCCCAATCTCCTTAGCCAGCTTCAAACCAGCTAGTAGTGCCTCATATTCGGCCTAGTTGTTTGAAGCAGGGAACCCGAATTTGAGAGAAAGTTTGATTTGGGTTCCCTGATCGCTTTCTATTATCACACCTGCGCCGCTTCCAGTTTTGTTTGAAGAGCCGTCTACGTAGAGATTCCATTCTGTGGGAATTCCCGGGGTGTCAGTGTACTCAGCAATGAAATCGGCCAAATATTGGGATTTAATGGCCGTTCGAGCTTCATATTGAAGGTCGAACTCAGATAGCTCGACTGCCCACTATAAAATCCTTCTGGCTAAATCTGTTTTCTATAGAATGCCTTTTATGGGCTGGTAAGTCCGAACTTTGATCGTGTGAGCTTGAAAATATGGTCGAAGTCATCGAGAAGTTAGTATAACCGCGTAGGTGAACTTTTCTATCTTTTGAAAGTTTATTTCTGCCCCTTGCAGGGCTTTGCTGATGAAGTAGATGGGCTGTTGTCCACTCTCATCTTCTCTAACTAGCGCTGAGGCCATTGCTCGATTTCCTACTGCGAGGTACAGTACGAGCAGTTCTCCTTCTCGTGATCGAGTTAGAATAGGTGGCCGTCCCAGGAACCTTTTGAAATCCTGGAAAGCCTGTTCGCACTCCGTTGTCCATTCAAACTTCTTTCCTTTCCTTAGAGTGGCATAGAAGGGGAGGGATCTTATGGCTAATTCAGCTAAAAATCTAGACAAGGCTGCTAGTCTTCCGTTGAGTTATTGTACCTCTTTGACACAGGTTGGACTTTTCATGTCGAGTATAGCCTGGCATTTATCTGGATTTGCCTCAATTCCTCATTGTGTTAGCATGAAACCCAGGAATTCGCCAGCTTCTACTGCAAAGGTGCATTTTGCAGGGTTAAGTCGCATGTCATGCTTTCTGAGGGTATTGAACACTTGGGCAAGGTCGGACAGTAATGTCTCCTCGCTTTCTGTTTTTACCAACATGTCGTCCACGTATACCTCCATGAGTTTCCCGATATGGTCTGCGAAGACCTTGTTCATCAATCTCTGGTAGGTAGCTCCTGCGTTTTTTAGTTCGAATGGCATGACGACATAGCGGTAGTTTGCTCTAGGAGTAAGGAATGAAGTTTTTTCCTGATCAGGTGGATACATTGGGATTTGATTGTATCCTAAATAAGTGTCTGTGAATGAGAGGTATTTGTATCCGGAGGAGGCATCCACTAGAGTGTCGATATTTGGGAGTGGATAGGGATTTTTTGGGCAAGTTTTATTGAGGTCGGTGTAATCAGTGCACATCCTCCATTTCCCATTTGACTTTTTCACCAAGACAACATTGGCTAGCCAAAGGGGGTACTTGACTTCTCTTATGAATCCTGCCTCCAGTAGAACTTGTACCTGTTCTTCCACAGCTTGGGATCTTTCCGGTCCAAGCTTCCTACGCTTCTGTTGCACTGGCCGAGATCCTGGGTATACTGCCAGTTTATGGCACATTAGCTTGGAGTCTATGCCCGGCATGTCTGTAGCCCTCCATGCGAATAGGTCGACATTATCCCTTAGGAGTTGTATCAAGGGCTTCTTTACGTCCTCATTTAAGGTTGCCCCGATATTTGTTGTTTTGTCCTGGTCATCTCCGATTTGGACTTCTTCAATCTCGCCTTCAGGTTGTGGACGGAGTTCCTCCTGACCTCGAACTCCCCCGAGTTCGATGGTGTGGATTTCTTCCCCTTTGCCTCTGAGGTTCAAACTTTCATTGTAACAGCGTCGCGCTATCTTCTGATCTCCATTTATCGTAGCAATCCCTTCTAGAGTTGGGAATTTCATGCATAGATGCGGAGTTGAAACTACTCCTGCGAGTTGATTCAATGTTGCCCGACCTATCAGGGCGTTGTAGGCTGAACTTACGTCGACTACAATGTAGTCTATGTTGAGTGTCCTTGATCGGGTTCCTTTTCTGAAGGTTGTGTTTAGTGAGATGTATCCAAGTGGTTGTATTGGAGTGTCTCCGAGTCCAAAAAAACTGTTCGGATATGCTCTAAGTTCTTTCTCCTGTAGGCCAATTTTGTCGAAGGCGGGTTTAAACAAGATATCCGCCAAGCTTCCTTGGTCTACCAGTGTGCGGTGGAGATTTGCATTGGCCAATATGATAGTGATGACTATAGGATCGTCATGTCTCGGGATGATTCCTTCTGCGGCTTCTTGGGTGAAAGTAATTGTAGGGAGGTCGGATGATGCTTGTCCTCTCTCGACATGATATATTTCTTTGAGGTGCCTTTTGCGAGATGATTTTGAGATCCTCCCTCCTGTGAATCCTCCATTTATCATGTGAACGTGTCTCTCTAGGGTGTGAGGTGGTCGTTCTCTTCGTCTGACTTCTTCGTCTCTTCTTCTTTTTCGAGGCTCATCCGATTTGTTGGCTAAATACCGATCTAGTCGTCCTTCTCTTACCAATTTCTCAATAACATTTTTCAAGTCGAAGCACTCATTGGTAGGATACCCATAGATTCGGTGATACTCACAGTATTCCGTCCGATTTCCTCCTCTTTTCTTGCTTTTGAGTGGATGAGGTGGTGGTATCTTTTCAGTATGGCATACTTCTCGGCAAACATCTACAAGAGACACCCGGAGAGGGGTATAGTTGTATTTTTTAGGCTTCTTGCCGTATTGATCTTCTTTTTTCTTGGACTCTTTATCCTTATTCCGGGAGGAGTAGGAGAATCCGGATTTTAAGGTTTCTCCTAGCCGAGAGTTTTCCTCTATATTGATATATTTTTCCACCCTTTTTTGAACCTCGTTTAGATATGTTGGGTACTTCTTGGATATTAAGTGGTTGAAAGGTCCTTCTTGTAGGCCATTGATGAGACCCGTAATGGTTGCTTCCGTTGGTAGGCTTTGTATGTCCAGGCATGCTTTGTTGAACCTCTCCATGTAGCTACAAAGACTCTCTCAATCTCCTTGCTTGATTCCTAATAGGCTTGGGGCATGTTTGGCTTTGTCCTTTTGGATAAAAAATCGGGCAAGAAATTTCTTAGCTAGGTCGTCAAAACTTGTGATGGATCTGGGGGGCAAAGTGTCGAACCACTTAATTGCTGTCTTTGTTAGTGTTGTTGGGAAGGCTTTGCATCGAATAGCATCCGAGGTGTCGGTGAGATACAATCTTCTTCTAAAATTGCTGAGATGATGGCTTGGATCTGATGTGCCGTCGTACGGGGTCATGTCGAGAGCTTTGAAGTCCTTTGGGACTTTGGCTTTCATGATCTCTTTGGTTAATGGGTCATGATCCTTGTGGGGGCTATCTTCATGACTGGATCGGGTAGTCTTGGTTTTGAGATCGGCTTCAAGCTTTAGGAGTGATAAACCACTATTTTATGGTTTATCTTGTGCTCAATTGAGTGGTTTTTATCTACTCTTTACCCACTTATTCATACTATTTGCATGGTTTTGCCTTCCTAATTATGTGCTTTGATTGAAAACATGCTCCTTTGATCTTATATTTGCTCATTATTAATCCTCTCTTATTACCATTAGATGCCTTGATATGTGTGTTAAGTGATTTCAGAGATTACAGGGCAGGAATGGCTCAGAGGATGAAAAGGAAGCATGCAAAAGTGGAAGGAATACAAGAAGTTAGAGAAATTGCTAAATTGTCCAGCCTGACCTCTTCGCACTCAAACGGCTATAACTTTAGCTACAGAGGTCCAAATGATGTGGTTCCAGTTGTGTTGGAAAGCTAATATCCGGGGCTTCGATTTGATATATAATATGCTATAGTTCCCTTGACGCTAGGTGACACGACCGCGTGATCCATGTGGCCACGTCGCAGTGACGGAAATCAGCGTGTTTGAATTCTTCTCCAGCAATTTCCGGGCTGTTTTCGACCCAGTTCGCGGCCCAGAAAATACAGATTAGAGGCTATAAAGTGGGGGATTGCATCCATTCAATGGAAGGGCTTTTACATTCATAATTTTAGGAGTAGATGTAGTTTTTAGAGGGAGAGGTTCTCTCCTCTCTCTCTTAGGATTAGGATTTAGGAGTTCTCTTAGTTTTAGGAGTGACTCTCAATCCCAGGTTCAATGTCCCTTTCTATTTACTTTCGCTTCTATTTTTATTGACTCTAATACTTTTATTTGTATTTGATTTATGTTGCCCAATTGGCTTATGAACTTTTCCATGTTAGATTTTACTGCTTTGAATGTATTTTATTTGAGGTATTCCAGATATTTATGATTTTAATTTAGCTTTCTACATTCTTGGCTTTGGTTAAGAAATCAGTAACTCAGGAATTATCCAACTCAATAGCATAATTGATAATTGTTATCCTTGCTAATTGAATTGATCTTCAATAATTCCAATCTTTTCTTAGGAATTAACTAGGATTCAAAGATCTGACTAATTAGTCCCTTGACTTTTCTTTGCTTTAGTGAAGGTTAACTAAGTGGAATTAAGATTCAAATTTTATTATTATTGATAAGGATAACTAAGCCTGGACTTCCAATTTCTCATACCTTGCCAAAAGTTTATTTTTCAGTTATATATTTATTTTTATTGCTTTGAAAATATACCTGTGCCCATTGCCCAAACTCCAAATTTCTCCAATTTACAAACTCATAACTAATAATAAGAACATACCTCCCTGCAATTCCTTGAGAAGATGACCCGAAGTTTAAATACTCGGTTATCAATTTTAAAAGGGGTTTGTTACTTGTGACAACCAAAACGTTTGTACGAAGGGATTTCTGTCGGTTTAGAGACTATATCTACAACGCGAATATTTTTATGAAATTCTTTACTGGCAAAAAACATGGTAAAGTGAAGACAAAACTGAAATTAATACAATGCAAGTGAAGATTAATGCCACACAGGGATAAAGTGTCTTAAAAGCATGGTAGCTACTTCATGCAAGTAAGACGACAAAATGATCAAGGAGGCACATCACTAGCATGCGATGCAAGAGTGGAAGAAACATGCAAATACAAAGCATGAGAAGAATAAACTCAAGCATCGATCACAACAATGACAAACACATGCAAGAATGGTGGAAGTCATAGAAAAACTGTTGGCTCAACTAACTCCAAGAATTGAAGAATGTGGAGTTAGAGAGCAATGAACCATTCATTCTTGCATGACGCTACAAACAATGGAAATTGATGATGAAAAATTGACGAAAATGACACTCGATGCTCATGTAGCACAAGTGTTGTGAAAAAGAGGCACCAAGTTGAAAGGGAAAGGTCAACAATGAACAAAGATGTCATTGGCTCTTTTTCACAGATACTTGGTGTGCAAATTGTAAATGACAAGCAAGTTTGGTGAGTTCAAGGGAAATATGCCCCAAAATAGAGTGTCATTTACCATAGCGTAAACAAGCTAAGAGAAATGAAATAATCCACCACTTCAGAAAGTAAATATGATTCAACACTCATACAAGAAAATAAAAGGAAAGAAAAGAAACGAGTGAACAAACAAACAAACAAAAAAACAACAAAAAAGTTAAAATGCAACCAAGAACAAAGAGAGTAGAGTAATCAAATGCAATATTAAAGAAAATTTTTTTTAAAAAGAAACAAAAGAGAAAGAAGAGAAATGCAACCTTGAAGGGAGCAAGGAAGTGAGGTTGAGTATAAGTAAGGAAAGGAGAAGAAGAAGGAGAAGAAGAGAGGAGGGAGAAGACATGGGACCACCGGAAGTGGTGGTCGCCAGTGGTTGTGGGCGGAGAAGAGGTGGTAAGGAGAAGGAAGAATAAATGAGGAAGGAGTAGAAGAAAGAAATGAAAATAGGAGCAAACAGGGCAGCGTGTCCTGTTAGATGCATCAGACATGCGACGCGTGGACGAGCATGGAAGAGAGAAAAAAATGAGTGACGCATGAGCGTCGTCCACACCTACGCGTGAAGAGCAGAAATGGAAGGGGACGCGTACGCGTCAGCTGACGCACACGCATGGGGTGAGATTGTGCTTCTCGCACAAAGGCAGCACCACCCCAGCACAACTCTCTGGTTTTTGTACTAGGAGTTGGAACATCAGCAAACGACACGTGCGCATTGTCCACGCTCACGCGTGGGTGTGCGAGATGGACTAGTGATGCGTACGTGTCACCGACGCGCACGTGTGGGAAGGAATGTGCTCCCAGCATGAAATTCGCACAGTTCCATCACAACTCTCTAATTTTTGGACTAGGAGTTGTGGCATTGGAATCAAGCGTACGCGTCGTCCACGCCCATGTGTGGGATGACTTTTTTTTAACAAGAAACATAAGGGAAGACAATTATAGCGCAATCTTGGCATTCATTCAAGCAAGGTACTTCAAAAACACTTAGAATTTTGGGTACTTAAAATTAAGCATTTTTCTTCAAAATTGCCAATTTAACCAAACCAAGAACAATGAAATCCTCATGAAGACTCTAACAAGCTCAACAAAATTAAACAAAATCAAGCTCACTTAGATAAACTCACAGAATTAAACAATCACAAAATCAAACAAAGACTCTAAAACTACATCCAAGAAATTATATACAAGGAGGATCATACCGTGGTGGGGTGTCTCCCACCTAACACTTTTCTTTAACTTCCTTAAGTTGGACGGTCATGAGCGTGAGATCATCTTTTTGGAACATCCGCAAGGCATCCATCATGTCCTTCTTGTTGCTCTTGGTAAGAATGTCCTTTGAGGGAAGATTCTTCCACTTGTCGATTGCACCACGATTGGGTGCCTTGTTTCCTTGAGAATGTGGAAGTTGTGGATCCTTCCCCTTTTCCTTGCTAAGTCCTCTTATCCCCAAGTTTCTATCGACATTATCTCATCATCACTCCTAAAGTGTTCTTCAATTACATCATCTTCAACAATGTCACAACCAAAAATTGAATGTACCTCTAAAGGTTGCTTCATGGTTTCCTCTAATTTGAACTTCACCACCTTTTCTTGGCTTCAAATGAGTAATCCCCCAAAAATGCATCTAATTTAAACCGGGATGTCTTCAAGAATGGCCTCCCAAGTAAGATGGAGGGTGGCCTCTCTGAATCAATCGGAGGTGTCTCTAGGATATGGAAAAATACCGAAAAGATTAAGTCCTATATTCTCACCAATACATTCTCGGCAATACCCACAATTGAAATTATACTCTTATCCGCAAGCACAAACCTAGCTCCGGATCGCCTCAACGGTGCAAGGTTCAACTTCTTATAAATCGAGAGTGGCATAATGCTCACAGACGACCCTAGGTCGTACATGCAATCCTTAAGTTGAATCTCACCAATCATGCAATCCTTAAGAGTGTTATCATCGGTTAGGAATTTCACACAAATAATTCTGTTGATAGTATAGTTTCCAACTAATAAATAACACTCAATCAAAGTTTTATTTATGTTTGTCACAAGTACAAACCCTAATAAAAACCGAGATTTACACCTCTGGTCGTCTCAAAAGGAATTGCAATGACGTGCTCAATTATTGGCTATGAAGGAACAAGGGGGGTTTGATTTGATGATTTGACAAGAAAAGTCAATTAACAAGAAAGTAAATGACAATTAACTAATAAAGAAAAAGCAAAGAACTCTTGGCTAAGACATGGGAATCGAGATCACCATCCTTGTCTACAAACCATGTATTGACAATTATGAGGGACCAACCCATCAAGTCTACTTCTATGCTTGAAGTACGTCAAATAGGCTTGATCAACATCAATCCATAAGTCCCAACCTAGCTACTAATTGACTTAGTAGTAGGCTAGCGTTAATGGGTATCAAATTGACCACTAAGGGTTCTCAAATCACCAATTCAATGAGAAACAATGACTCAAGGTCACCCAATTCCCTTAGCCTAGGCCAAGAGTAAAGAAACCTACTCAATAACTAGAGAAAACATTTTAACAAATACCTAGAGTGCAATAAAATTAAATATCATAAATTGCAAGAATTAATGAAAACTATAACTAACACAAAAGAAATCAACAATAGTAACTAAGATAAACATAAAATGACATGGAAACATAAAATTGCATTAAAAGAAAATTGAAATCAACAAGAGTGCATGAGCATAAAAGAAACAAAATAAAGGAAATGTAAACATTAGCATGTCCTCATGCTAAGCTCAAGAGAACTAAAAGAGTGAAGAGGAGTGGTAAAACTTATGAAATGCAACCTATCTATATGAATGCAACTAAACGCTATGATGTTTCTACCTACTTGGTTGAAAGTAAACAAGTTCTCCAAGACAAATATAAATTAGATTCCACTAATTCAAATCATACAATAAAAGACAAGTAAACTTGTAAAAAGACAGCTCATGAAAGCAGGGAACATAGAATCAAGCATTGAACCCTCACTGGTAGTGTATATCACTCTAATCTCTCAAGTGTCTAGGGTTAATCACTCTACTCTTCTCTAATCATGCTTTCTAAACTTTGTTCTTCATCTAACCAATCAACAAAAAATTAGTATACAAATGCAAACATCATGAGGTCTTTTCAGGGTTGTAATGGGGCTAAGGTGAGGGTGAGGATATATGTATGGCTGAGTGAGCTATAGTATAAATCTTTGACTAACCTAAGCTCTCACCTAACACACATACACTCTATATAACTCTAGAATCATACCTAGCTACCCAATATTCCCACTTTTGTATAATTCCCATACTCAGGTACCAAATTTTCTTTAATTTTATCACATATGCATTGATCTTTTTATTAAAACTCAATATTGGGGTAATTTTGTCCCCTTATTCACTTATCTACTTAATTAAATGAAATTTTTTTTAATTTTTTTATTATCATTATTTTTTTATTTTTTTATTTTTAAATAGAAAAATAAACATAACTTATCAATGCACATGGATTTTTAATTTTTCTGGTCTCACATGAGTAGGTACCTAAATTCCCAATATTTTATCAAAGTAAAAACATAACACATTCCCTTATCAACCCATGTTTTCACAGTTTCTACAGTTTTCCCACACTTAGTTGATACACAATCTCTACCTTAAGCTAACCAAAGATTCAATTTGGGGTAATTAATTTGTTTTTTTTTTTTTTTTTGCTTAGGGCTAGTGATATAGTAAAATATAGAACAAATGGGGATTTAAAAGGCTCAAAGTGGTTAACAAAGGTAATTGAAAGGGTAGGCTATTTGGGATAGGTGAGCTAATAACAATTGATGGCCTCAATCATATATATGCCTTTAAATACACTAAACATTAGACATATAGAATGGAACAAAGCAAAGATTACAATCATAGAGAAGAAAACACACAAGAATAAAATATTATGGTTAAATAATGTAACCATATAATTAAGCTCAAAACTTACGGGTTCTGTGTTCTTAGCTATAATTTATGTCCCAATTTACAGTCTTCAAACAAGTTTTAACACAAAAATTTTAATTTAAATTAGTGAAATGCTATAAAATAGAGTCTTGAAAAAAAAACTCATTACTTTAACCAAGCAAAACAAGCATTCAAGCAATTACTACCATGC
Organism: Arachis ipaensis; assembly: GCF_000816755.2. NCBI lineage: Eukaryota > Viridiplantae > Streptophyta > Magnoliopsida > Fabales > Fabaceae > Arachis > Arachis ipaensis. The sequence goes on from NC_029791.2 coordinate 50,483,171, forward strand.
AATCTATCCTATCTAACAAAAGAAAAGCTAAAAATGTTGGTGTTAAAAGAGAGAAGTTACCTCTGGAAGTCAGGTACTGACCGACCTCCCCACACTTAAAGCTTGGCACCATCCTCGGTGCCATCAGTTAGGAACAAAGGGGGGCTGGTAACAGCATCTCCACAGGCAGGGTCGTTATGGCTCCCGATGCTGGTAGGTAAAGTGGAGTCCGGAGTGTCTGGGTCTTCCTCAGGTGGGTGGTTGCCAACAATCAGCTCCTTGAGGTATGTAAATTGGCGCTTGTTACGGCGCTCTATTCTCTTTGCCTGCCGGTCTAGCCGATCCAACCTCTGAAGTGTCTGAAGGGGCAGCTGATTTGTTGAAAGTGCTTGTGCTTTTCATTCATCTCCTCGCCGGTGGCTTGTCAGAGGCTTTCTCTATACCTTTCCTGGTGGCCATCCTGAAAAGGGATAAGAGAAAGGGACATGAATTAAAAGGGATAGAGCAAGGAAGAGGACAGTACGAGTGATAATCATGCCAAGGTAAAGAAGAATGTCGTTAACACATGGTCGTGACTCCATGTAATTAGGACATCAATGGAAATATAGCATAATAAATTGAGGCAATTAAATGCAAGATGTTTATTGGCATGCTGGCAAAGGCATGAGTAGCATAGATCAAGCATTAAAAGCCAAAATATATTATCACTCGTAACAAACTAACAATAACATTTGTATTGATAATTATATTTAATTAATAAAATATTAGAAGGGTTTTATGAAAAACAGGCATTAGAGCAGAAGGATAGAATAATTAAGAATGCACAATGCCATACGGGCTTTTCACAAATACTTGGTATGCATGTAAAATATGTTAGGGAAGGTAGGAATTCCAACATGCATGTAATCCAAAATTTAATATTAATTGTCAAATCACTCTTGATGATATCCACAAGCTCAAGTATAATAACATAAGACCCAAATAAAGCTTCAACACCAACATTAAAATGCATGAAGAAAAAGAATATAATGAAAAAGAAACGATGAATAATGAAGCATAAAGAAAAATTGAAAAGAAATAAAGAAAAATAAATGCAATAATGTAAAGAAGAAAAGAGTATGGGGGGAAGAAGAGAACCTGAGGTAGAAGAGAGAAGAGGGAAGAAGAAAGTGGTAGGTAGTAAGAAGAAATAGAGAAGAATAGAAGAAAGAATGATAATAGAAATATAATTAGGTTTGGGGAAGAGATAATTTGAAATTAGGCGCTAAGGTGGTGTAATTGTGCGTCGCATGTGACACGTACGCGTACAGCACGCGCACGCGTGAGTCGCATAAATTTCAAGTGACGCGTACGCGTCAAGCACGTGCACGCGTGAAACGCCACAAATTGAAAATGACGCGCACGCATCAGGGATGTGTACACGTGGTTAAATTTGTGCCTTTAGCCCCGTTCCAGCGCTGGGGTAGCACAACTCTCTGTTCAATTCGCTATTTACGCCGATTTTCACCCCCCACGCGTACGCGTCGCTGACGCTTACGCGTGGGTTGAGCTTTTTGCAGGGGACGCGTACGCGTGCAGCACAGGTACGCGTGGGTTGGCTTGTGCGCCTGGCACGCCTCCCGCGCGTCTCTCGCGCAGCTCTCTGTTCATTGGCGCATGTACATACGACGCGCGCGCGTCATAGATGCTTGCGCGTCGATCCCCTTTTCTTTTTTTTATGAAAAATGCAGAATGCAAATACTGATGCAGACATTATGAATGAACACTAAGAAAATAAAATAAAATAAGACTAAGAATAAAAAGGAACGATTATACCATGGTGGGTTGTCTCCCACCTAGCACTTTTAGTTATTGTCCTTAAGTTGGACATTTGGTGAGCTCCTTGTCATGGTGGCTTGTGCTTGAACTCGTCTTGAAACTTTCACCAATGCTTGGACTTCCAATAAGCTCTATCAATACCAGGTAAATTCCTCAAGCTTTGATGGAGTTCTGCACAAGCTTTGAGCTCCCAAAAGTGATCCTCATATATTCCTGGATCCCAAATCTTGATTCTACACCGTCTTCAAGTTGATCATCATGATTCCATCTGGGTGGTAAGCAATCCGAATTCTCACTAAGGCATCCAAACAGCTTCCTAGACCCATTCATTCGAGCTCTACACCAATCCTTGCACTTCAACTTTGAGCATGCAACCATGTTGAACCTTGCATGACAACTCTTACCACTAACTATCTTCCTCTTACTCTTAACGCCACAAAGAGCTCTAAGCTGACCATCTGTCTCAAGTAAACCATATTCAAGTGGAATGAGAAAGCTAAGAGATATGAATTTTACCCACTTGAATATTGTGAAGAATGATGGTGACTTAGGTGGAGAGGTCTCCAGCAACTTTAGCAAAGTGATATCAAGCTCCACTTCCTTGTGTTCTTTCTTGACAACTTCCACTCCCTTACAAGCTTCTTCAAGTTCAACCGCTTCCTCTTGGTAGCTTTCTTCCAAATCAATCTTCTCTTCATTGCTCACCAAGGGCATGGGAGGTTGTGCTTCTTCTTCTTTAATCTCCATTTCAAGTCCAATGGGAGAGGATTCAAATGTAGATAAGAATTCATCAATGATTGAATCCATCTCTTGATCATCCCCTTTAAAGTCTTCAACCATGATATGCCTTGGAGGTTGTACACCCTCCTCATCATCAAATTCAAACTCCTTAGAAGGGGGCTCTATGACTGGGCTTTCCCATGGACGTTCCGCATCTCCTAAGTCTTCAACCACTTCTTCCTCTTCAACGATTACGGCTTCCTCCAATTGTTCCAATACAAAGTCATGCTGCTCACTGTCCACTGAAGTTTCTAGCTTCTCCTTCATGCTGCGTTCTTCAGTAGATTCTCCACATGAAGCCGTGGGAGTTCCTTGAGTGTCCGAATGTTGGGAAGCTAATCGATTTATCGCTTGCTCCAGTTGATGAAGGGTTGCATGAAATTGATCCACTGTTTCCTTGAGACGATCCTGTGATTCTTGTTCTGCTCGGATTGCATGATTAGGATCATATGGCTCTTGGGTCGGTGTATATGGAAATGGTGCATATGGAAGTGGTGGTTCTTGGGAGTAATTGGATTGGAATTGGGGTGGTTGAATTGGCGGATAAGGGTTAGGGTCATAAGGAGGTGAATGGTTGTAGGTGGCTTGTGAGTATGGTGGTTCAAAGTTGTATTGAGGAGGTGGTTCATAAGCATATGGCAGGGCTTGTTGGTAACTATAAGGGGGTCCACCATATCTATCATCTTGGTACGCACATCGGAATGGCTCTTGACTATAGTAATTTGGTGGAGGTTGGTTGTCACGAAAAGGTCCACCATAACTATTGTCTTAGTATGCATCATAGAATGGTTGTTAGTTATAACGCATTGGAGGGGGTTGTTGCCAAGAGGGTTGATTAGATCCTTGTGGCTCCTCCCATCTTTGATTCTTCCAACCTTGATGCCTGTTCTCATTATAGCTTACATTCCTTACAACAACATTGGAACCAAACTTAAAGCCAGAGGGGTGAGAATTCATAGTAGCTAAAGAAAATAAAAACTAATAAAAAATTAATGAAAATAAACTCCTAAAACTAGAAACACAAACAAAGAAACGAAAAAGTAAATATTTACAATAACCAATAATAGGACACACGTTTGTAATTTCCCGGTAACCGCACCATTTTTTGACGAATAGGATTTTCTGTCGGTAAAGAATTTTACAGATAAAGTCTCATTGAAAGTATAGTTTCTAAACCAATAAAGAATCCTTTCATACAAAAATTTGGTTGTCACAAGTAACAAACCCCTAATAAAATTGATAATCGAAGTATTTAAACCTCGGGTCATCTCTCAAGGAATTGCAGGGAGGTGTAGTTATTATTGGTTATGAATTTTCTGAAAAATTTTGGAATGAGGAATGGAAAAATAAATAATTATAAATTAAAGCAATGAAAATTAACAAGAGGTTTTATGTAATTAAAATAAAAATCCTTGACTGGGGGAATGATTAATTGAAAGTTCTATCCTTGTTGGAATTCTCTCAAGTGTAGTATAAATAGGTTGTTATTTTCACTTAGTTAACCCTTACTAAATAAAGAAAAGTCAAGTGATTGAGCTAACTCTTATTCGCAAATCCTAGTCCTCTCCCTTGGGAAGGACTAGCGTTAGTAAATAGAGAATTAACCAACAACTTCCAATTTAACTAATCACTTAAGTATTCCAACTCAAGTGTCTCCTTTTAATCAACCTCCATGTCAAGTTGGGAGTCTACTCTATCAACATGCATACCATCTTCGTTGTTGGGAGAAGGGAGTAGAAAAAAGACATGATAATGGAAATAAAATTGAAAGCAATTAAATAAATAATAAAATTGAGAAAAAACAAATTAAATTAGAAGAGAAATCAAATTAAAAGAACATTGAACCTGGAATTGAGAAGAAGTAATCCTAAAACTAAAAGAAATTCTAATCCTAAAACCTAGAGAGAGTCTCTCTAGAAAACTACATCTAAAACCTAAATTGTCAATAATGGAATGTTGTATTGATGAATGAATGAATTCTCCCACTTTATAGCCTCTAATATGTCTTTTCTGGGCCAAAAACTGGGTCAGACATAGCCCAAAAATCACCCGCAGCGATTTCTGATACGTCCAGCACGCGGCACTGTCACGCGAACGCATCGTCCACGCGTACGCGTGGATTGATTTTTCTCCAGGTCACGCGTGCGCGTCACCTATCTTCGAGGCAGCTATGGCAAATTATAAATCGTTGCGAAGCCCTAGATGTTAGCTTTCCAACGCAACTGAAACTGCTTCATTTGGACCTCTATAGCTCAAGTTATGGTCGATTTAGTACCAAGAGGTCAGGCTGGACAGCTTTAGCAGTTCCTTCAGTTTCTTGTATTCCTTCCACTTTTGCATACTTCCTTTCCATTCTCCAAGCCATTCCTGCCCTGTAATCACTGAAATCACTTAACGCACATATCACGGCATCGAATGGTAATAAGAGATGATTAATATTAGCAAATATAAGGCCAAATAGGCATATTTTCAATCATAGCACAAAATCAGGAAGGAAAACATAAAACATGCAAATTGTATGAATAAGTGTGAGAATAATGGATAAAATCTACTAGATTAAGCACAGGATAAACCCTAAAAATGGGGTTTATCAAAATGACAAGTAAAACTAGAAGAGCAAAGATGTAATAACAAGAGATTAAAAGGAAAAACTAAATCAAAACAAGAATTAAAACTTGGATATAAGAAAATTTAACCTAAACTACCCTAAATTCTAGAGAGAAAGGAGAGCTTCTCTCTCTAGAATTCTAACCTAAAACATGATGAAAACTCTACTATGCCCTCCCCCCCATTCCCTTGCAATCCTTGGGTTTAAAAGCATCAGAAATGAGTTGGATTTGGGCCTCCTTGAGTTCAGAAATCGCCCCAGCGTATTGTCTTTAGTGAGGTCACGTGCCGCTTGTCATGTATACACATGGGTCACGCGTACGCGTCACTGAAAAAATTCATTTTCACGCATGCGCGTCGCTGGCAGATCTCCTTCTCACGCGTACGCGTGGGTGACGCGTGTGTGTGGCCTTGAGTTCAGCAAATCCTCATTTCTTCATGAATTCTCCATTTTTGCTTGCTTTTTCTTCATTCCTTTAACCCAATCCTTCCCTTCTAATCCTTAAATTACTTAACAAATATATCAAGGTATCGAATGGAATTAAAGTGAATAAAAATTAGCGATTTAAAGGCCTAAAAAGCATGTTTTTAGTCTTAAGCACAAACTAGGAGAAATTCACAAAACCATGCTATTTCATTGAATAAATATGAGAAAAGTTGATAAAATCCTCTGAATTTAACACAAGATAAACCATAAAATTGGGATTTATCAAAATACAATAGTTTTCGTATAGGAAACAGGTGCAAGCATAAATCATTAACATGCAGGCATTCAATAAAACATCAAATTCTAACCGTTCTAAGGCGTAACCCCTTGTAACTCCACAATTTTCCAGAAAACAAGGGTTTTGAGAAGGCACCACTACGCAACATTCTCCCACTTCCGTCCTAAAACTCTATCCTGGAAAAAGTAAGTCCAACTTAAAATTTAAACAATTCATTATATTTAGATATAGAAAACCAACCTGGGATATTACTGCACAGACAACAAAAGAAGGAAACTCCAATTGAGCTAAGAGAAAATTGCACCGTCCTAATAAAACGGATTACTTATTAAATTCACAAGCTAAAACTAATTTGAAAACTAACTTAAAAGAATAGGTAAAACTCATTACTCTAATTAATTAAAACATAATTCTTAATTCAACCAAACTAATAAGAGACATCACAAATTTAAATTTTTTTTTACTTACATTAAAGTAACACAACAACTCTTAAGAACATACTTTATTAAGCAAATTTAACCACCGATTTAACAACAACTCTAATAAAATGTTAAACTCATAAGAAAAAACTGATTTAAAAGAATAGGTAAAACTCATTACTCTAATTAATTAAAACATAATTCTTAATTCAACCAAACTAATAAGATTTAACAACAACTCTAACAAAATGTTAAACTTACAAAATAATATGAAAAGACATAATAACCATACCAACAAACTAATCTGATGATAGTAGTAATGGCTCATGGTGACAGAAGTGGCGGTAACGGTGATGTGAATAACAACTGTGGCCAAGGATGCGACAGGGATAGCAGCAACAGCAGCAGATTCGACGAGCACGTGCAACGACAGTGATAGCGGGTGCTCCAGGCGCAGTGGCTGTAACACCCTACCACACAGAGACTTATGCTTAAGTCATAAGACAGAGATGGTGAGGTATTACAACCTCTAAAAGCTAAATTTTATATACAATATAGTGAAAAAGAGTTATAACTAGGAGCTATTGAAGAAAGGGTAAAGCAAAATCATTAAATCGAAAAGCGCAACACTCACAGCACGTAAATGGTAAATGGAACAAGATAAGGTTAGACTAAACGTGGATATATACTAAAGAGTGTATATATATATATATAAGAAATCCCAAAAGAAGCCCAAAATACAGAGTTTACAGAACCTGTTTTCTCCAAAATAACCTCTAAGAGGAAGTTAATACATCAAATACATAAGCAGTGGAGATAAAAATATCTACATATATACATATATCCGATATAAAGCCCCAAAGACAAAGATCTCCGCTATCAGAAGCTTCTAGCATGCCTCAGTGAGGTGCCTCACGTCCTGTATCTGAAAACTATAAAATATATATGGGGTGAGAACCAGAGGTTCTCAGCATGGTAACAGTGTCCACATATCTAACATATAATGTCTCGGGAAAGCTGAAGACAATCCAAGAACTCCGACATACAATTTAATATTATAAAAACATAACTAAACCAAAAGTAAATAAGGCAACTAACTAAGGATCTTCGTTCTATAACAATATTCCCTTTTCGCAACTTCTCCAAACCTCCCAACCGCCACCAGAATCAATTATTACACACACAATTACTACACGCAAGAAAATCACAGGTAGAAAGCATATACAACAGATAAGCAGGTAGCAAGTAGTTTATGCAATCAGTTAGGCATTCCAAACAAAGCATACCAAAGAAACACATAGATGCATATGATGCATGCCTATCCTATGGCTGATGAGTCTCATCTGTCGGATATAAAGACAACCCGACCTGTCCGGTAGCTAACCCAGACACAGTCACTTTGTTGCGCCTTAATATCATTAGAGGGAATCCGTGTCCTGTCACCATTAGAGGGTATCTGTGCCCTGTCACCATTAGAGGGTATCTATACCTTGTCATCATTAGAGGGCATATGTGCCCTGTCATCATTAGAGGGTATCGGTGCCCTGCCACCCTTACAACCAGCGAGATAAAATTACAAGCAAACTCACATTCAACATTTTCCATCATGGTTTACTTACCACATTCCTTCATTAATGATATATGCATCTCCGGCATACTCACTACATTTTCACGCTTCCTTAATTAATCATCAATCATATTTCAGTAATACTTCTTCTTTCATTTTCCCTTACATTCATTCATTCATTCATTTATTTTTTTTCAAACTTTCTTCATCCCCAAGTTACCATTCCTCCCTGTCTTCTTCTTACCACTCAACATACAACTAAGGTTTAGGGGTTAAAAGAGTAAAAATAGAGGTTTAGAGGTTCAAAATTACATTTTAAAACACAAAACTCACTTTGCTTATTTCAGGGGTCACGTGTACGCGCGGACCACGCGTATGCGTGGGTGGGTTTTTCCCTGTTTGCATATGCGAGATTCGCAAACCGAAAAGGTTGGTCGCGTCGCGTGCAGTGTCGCGTACGCAAGTTCTGCGAAATGGGTAAAAATGCTAAGTGCTGCAGAATTTTAATTTTGCATACCGAACTTTCGACGCGCATAATTTTCTTGTTTTAAAACATTTTTCATCCGTTATTCAAACGGCATAAACTTCACGAACCACATTTTCATATGAAATAAATTTGAAACAATTTGAGGGTTCGGAAGCCAAGTTATGGCTTACCAAAGTTCGACCAAAAATCAAGTTTTTATAAAAATTCTCAAAGATTACTAAACCTCAAATTTTACAACAAACCAAGTTCCACCCTTTTTAAAACTTACCGAACCAAATCAAACCAATTCCAAATACTCCTCAATATACCACATTTTTTAATCCATATTACTCCAACTTCCCATATATAATCAGTCCCACACAATAATTCATTTCTAACAACAACAACAGCCATATCAACAACTCACATACATATATACATCATCAACCCCATTAACTTCCTTATGCCAAATAACAACCAACTCAACCATTCCATATTCAATTCAACACAACATTCTCAATATATACATCATCATTGCCATATCCAACAATTCAAGTTCAATATACATCATCATCATTATTATTATCATACACATCACCAATTATCTCTATCAAATACAATACCAACATCACAACCATTATAGCACCAACAACAACCGCAAATCACTAATCCTTATACATATTAATTCATCACAATTATCAACAACATCAATAATTCAATTCTTATCCTACGGTCAACTACCTAAGTTTTCACGATACATTATATTTTAGTTACGAGAAATTGAAACCATACCTTGGCCGATTTTCCGATAAACCCATAACGCCTCGAGCGTTCCCGCACCACAAGCTTATCAACACATCCTGTCACCAACGAATCTAGCTTCCAAAATCGATCTCAAGCTTCCAAATCCTTAAATTAATTCCACTTCTCAATCAATTTCCAATCTAACAACATAATTACCACTATAATTAACATAGAATTCACTTACTCAACATTACACCCAGATATTAAAGAAGCATACCTTGCTCACATCCCAAGGGAGCTAAATCCGATAAACCCCACCAGCTAATTCGAACCTAAACACCGAAATGATACAAAATTTAACATGCATTCACATTGAGTTTTGAAATTGGGGAGAAGGAAACAGAAAATGAAAAGTGACTTTAATACCTAATCAAGAATTGGGCTTTGTAGAGCTCGACGCTGCAATCGCGTAGCTACAAACATGCGGCGATCAGAGTTTTGGATCAAAAGTTATGAGGAATTCAAATTGGAGCCAAAGGTTTGTGATTTGGAATGTTCTCCCCTTTTTGCTTCCAAGTTCAGCGTGTTCCTTTGGCTTGGAGAGGAAGAAGAGATGAAGCTCTTTATTATCGTGTTATTGGATTGGGCCTTGGGCCTAATATGGGCCCGGTTCGCTCAGTTCGGCCCGTTTGCCCCAATCTCGGGTCAAATTCTTTAAAATTAGTATCAAAATTCTTATTTTAATTAGCTCTATCTTATTATTTAATTTTCTAATCTCTTGGATTAATAATTAATTTATTGGCTAATTGTTTACTAATTTTGCAGGTTTTACAGTGCCGGCGTTGGCGGAAAGTTCTGGCGGCGGCTACAATGAGTGTTGCCATTGAGAGAGAGGGGGAGAGAGAGATAGATAGAGAGAGAGAGAGAGAGAGACTGGCATTAGATATGTGAGGAGGAAGAGCTTCGCGTTTGAATTTATCCCCAATTTTACCGTCGGATCCATCCGACAGTAACATCTTTGCGTGCCCAAAATGCAGTGTTTCACTAAACAACGGCACCGTCAGACTACTTCGACCCTAAATCCGACGATACTGAGCGCGCTAAAATTTTTTTCCTCAAAATATTACCGTCGGAATTTGTGTTCCGACAGTAATATTTTAGGGTTACAAATTTATTGTCTAATCCGACGGTAAATCCGGCGAAAATCTCGCCACTATCTTCCGATGGTAAATCCGACGGTAATTCCAACGGTACTCAACGTTTTTCTTGTAGTGTGTATGAACAATCATAAAAAAATGATTAAATAAAGAAAAGCGACATATTAATTTAATTTTATATTAGAGGCATTTTTGGTGTCTAAAAATATCAGTGTCATGTGATCTTATAGATAATAAATGAACTAAAGTGGTTCATTCACTTATTTGAACAGAGCAAAGACCTTGCTGGTGTTGCAATAGGTATTGTAGTAGTTCTAATAAACATCGTCATTGCAGGGTAAATTAAATAAATACTTATATTGTAACATGAAATTCACAATATATATAGACGAATATTAAAGTTGGCACATTTATTTATTTATTTTTCTTTGTAGACCTAGCTACCACTGGAGCTTCCATGAATCCTGCAAGGAGTTTAGTCCCTGCCATAGTCTTAGGTTCTTACAAAAGTATTTGGGTTTACATCATAGGCCCTACACTAGGAGCAATCTTAGCAAGCATGGTATACATGTTCTCAAGGGTCCCCCAACAAACAAAACCATAAGACCCCACGTGAACCTTGTCTCCCATGCATGTGCAATAATTATTTACCTTATGATTCATAAAACAATGTTCTCGATGGCATAACTAATTCTTCAGGAGAATAATGCTATGATAGTATGTATGATGCACCATATACCAAGAGAATCTAGGGTTTATTTATCTGAGGGATAACGTATAATGTCTTAGATGCATTGCATTATATTAAATTTGGTGAATCATGTATTAAGGTAATTCAGTGAGTTCAAATGCTATACCATCGGATTACTCTAGTGTAAGATGTGTTGGATAAAACTTGGTGCCTTCGGATCCTATCTAGAATACAGAATAAGATTAATGAACTATGAAATACAAATATATTTATGGCAGTTTTGGTGAGTGACACAAAACAAACAAATGGACTGTTTTCTTTCTCTTTCCATTTCTTGTTTTTAATTTTGATTACCAAAAAAAAAATTTTGATAGCCTTTAGTATTTTTTTTTTCCAAGGAAGTAGTGAAAAAATGGAAAAGAAATAAGACTATTGTTTTTACAATTTCTTTCACAAAAACTAAAAAATAGAACAAAATTAAAGACAATATAAAAAATAAGGGTCATGCTATGGTGGTGAAATGAAAATTATTCACACATGCTGAAAAGATGTGGATACATATTACAAATGACACGTGTTAGTGTTGATGTGATAAGAAGAGAAAAGAACTGAGTGACAACAGCGTTGGTAAGAATTTGTCGAAAACGAATAAGGTAATTACGTGAATGATTAATTGAGTGAATTGGGTGATTAATTATCTTTTAATTTTTAAAAGAATTGGATTTTTTTTTTTTTAAGGTTGTGTGTGGACTTTCTTTAAAGGAAAGGTCTCTCGGAAAAGACCTTTATATAGTTTGAGCATAGCCCATGAAACCCTCTCCACTAACTTATATGTAGTTGCTCCCGCAAGAGTCAATCGTGTCTTTCAAATAATTTATAATTTATAATTTATTTTCAAATTTTTCAAAATTTTTGAAAAAAATTAATTTTAATTAATAAGATACGTGATAATTTTTTAACTAAACACACTATCAATTATTGTATTTTATAATTTTCTAATATACTATTGAAGTTATTATATTTATACTGTTGATGTGAAAAAGAATTTATAACCTTTTTATATGTATATATTGATAAATCTTTTAAAAAATTAACTCAATAATTATATGTTAATTATTTTTATGGAATAAAAAATAATAAAATACTTAATCTAAAATTTGGCCTCTCCATATTAAAATTTCTGGATCTATCCCTATCTATAACCAATTATAAGATTGATATGATCTGAAGGCATTATAATTGAAAAAATATATTCTTTCAGTACATTCAGAAATGTTAATTAAGTAATTTGGATTAAATAATGTTTGAATTATTGTGGTAATATATTAAAAAATATATTATGTTAAATTTATTCTGTATAGTGGAATTTTCTGTGAATTTTGTGGTAATCAAATAATTAATTTGTAATTAGATGTTAAATCATTTTATTACAATTAGACTTGGTTATTTATGTGTCACGTGACTAACACGTATTATGAGAGATTGTCTTGGGACAACACCTATATATAAGTTAGGCGGACACGGATTCAGTACACAGGAGGACTATGTGCACCGAAATGCCATTTTGATATTTGGCGCACCGGTCAGCCAAGGAAGATCAGAATAAAAATGCATGTTTTTGTTGGGTCTTTTTCGCAATTTCCTACAATGATTGTGTATTTCCAACACGCAATACACAGCCGCTGAAGGAGTTTTCGACAGGTAGAACGCCGCGATCGGCGATCCAGAGCTCAACGGCTTGGAAAGCAACCTCGAACTGATAGCAAGGTATGGCTTCTCTGTTAGGGTAGGCTTTGCCAGCGGCAGCCTCGGAGTACGCACCGGGGACTCCCTGGTATGCCACGTGCAGCTGTGAGCCGTGCAACGGTGCTGGCGATAGGTCGGAGATCGTGAGCGGCTTTGGAGGAAGCGTTTTTTCGCCGCTGATGTGGACTAGGTTCAAGTCTGTTATAGCGGATTTGTGGCCGTTCACGGCGGCTATGTTCTCTCTGGCAGCCGCGGGGTTTGAGTCCTCGTTCTGAGAGTCGACCTTGCTGGATAGGATGTGTTCATACCCTGGGTCGAGATACCCGACCCGGGATGTTTAGCGACAAGGCGACCGACCTCGACAGGTCCGACTATCCGACCTCTTCTCAAAGAACTCGGCCAAACTGCCAGGAAAGCCCAGTAAAGGGCCCAAATAGAGGAACACGACCCAAATTCAAAGGCAGTCCAAGCCTATAGAGATAAAGGCGGTTCCCTTGAAGATAAGCTGACCTCACCCAAAGATAAGATAAGATAAGATAAGATAAGATAACTAACTTATCTTATCTAAAAAGGTCAGCCCACGCTATTATAAATACACTGGAGCACCCAGGTATAACTCATACTCTGATTCCACAAAAAGCCTGTTTAATACCATGCTAATTTAAGCATCGGAGTCTCTTGCAGGTACCCCCTACCCTCCGGTGACGAAGGATCAGCAGTGCAGCCAGTCCCACAAGTCGGACACGACAGCTCCGGCCGTCACTTACCAGCCGGATACGTCATCTCTGATCAGCACAGAAGATCTCGTCCGAGATCGACCTACAGTTTCTGGTAACCCTCGGAACATTGGCGCCGTTGCCGGGGACCCAGAAGTCATCCCATTACCATGGCGGATGACCATGACAACGACCACGATTCAGATCTAGAAGATAGAACACCGCACAAAAACGCGGATAGTACACCAAAAGATACCCCAGAATCTAACGGGAAAAAAACTCACCAAATCCGGGAGCAATAGAGGCGCTTCAAGATCGTTTAAAGCAACTTGAAAAAGAATCCCAACATCAGCGAGAAGCTGGGAAAGATCTACAAAGGGAGATAAGGCGACGCCGAGAATTAGAAGATAAACTTCTAAAACTTGAAGCCGATCTCAAAGCCAAAGCTACTCAATCCACCCCTGAGGATAACTCTCGCAAGGATCAAGACCTATTCACTAGGGAGATCATGAAGACCAAAATCCCTAAGGACTTCAAACTTCCAGACATGACTTTGTACGATGGCACCACAGATCCCAGCCATCATCTCAGCAATTTCAGAAGTAGAATGTATCTCACCGACGCCTCAGATGCAGTTCGCTGCAAAGCCTTTCCAACTACTTTAACAAAAACAGCAATCAGATGGTTCGACAATCTACCTCCTAGGTCCATCTCAAGCTTCGACGACTTAGCCAAGAAGTTTCTGGACAGATTCTCCATCCAAAAAGATAAGGCAAAACACGCCCCAAGTCTATTAGGAATTAAGCAAGGAGATCGGGAAAGTCTTCGCAGTTACATGGAAAGATTCAACAAAACATGCCTGGACATACAAAACCTACCAACAGAGGCTGCTATTATGGGCCTCATCAATGGCTTGTGAGAGGGACCTTTTAATCAATCTATATCGAAAAAACACCCTACATCTCTGAACGAAGTGCAGGAACGAGCAGAGAAGTACATCAACATGGAGGAAAACTCTCGATTAGGAGAGACCTCAAAATCTGGATTCACCTATCCCTCCCGGGATAAGGATAAAGAGTCCATAAAAAGGAATATCGACATGGGGAAAAAATAAAAAAATACCATAATTACATCCCTCTTCGGGTGTCCCTTGTGGATGTCTACAGAGAAGTTTGCCACACTGAAAAAATACCCCCAGCTCGACCACTCAAAGGCATAAAAGGAGGAGGAAATCGAACTGAATATTGTGAATATCATCGAATCCGCGGGTATTCCACCAACGAATGTTTTGACTTAAAAAATGTCATAGAAAAACTAGTAAGAGAGGGAAAACTAGATCGGTACTTGGCCACCCGGGACGATGAACAAAGAAAAAGAAGAAGAGACGAAGACGTCGGACGAACCGAGCGATCACCTCGTACACCAGAAAGACACGTCAACATGATACATGGCAGATTTGCGGGAGGAGGAATCTCTAAGTCATCTCGCAAAAGATATCTCAAAGAAGTATATCATTTTGAGGGGAAAGAGGAAGCACTCGACATTCCCGTAATCACTTTCACCAAAGAAGATGCATCTGGTATCATCTTAGGACACGATGATCCCATGGTCATCACTATTATACTGGCAAATGAAAATCTCCACCGCACGCTGATAGACCAGGGGAGCTCCACCGACATCTTGTTCAAAACTGCCTTTGATAAGCTCGGCCTGGAAGAAAAAGAACTTAGAGCATATCCAAACAGTCTGTTCGGACTGGGAGACACCCCGGTTCAACCACTTGGATACATCTCACTACACACTACCTTCGGAAAAGGAAACCAATCCAGAACACTCAAGATAGACTACATCGTGGTCGACGTGAGCTCAGCCTATGGTGCACGAAATTGTGATCCCTGGTAATGGCTCCAAAAACTTGGTGCTCTAATTTTAATTCATAATTTGTCACAACTTCGATACAACTAACCAGCAAGTGCACTGGGTCGTCCAAGTAATAAAACCTTACGTGAGTAAGGGTCGATCCCACGGAGATTGTTGGTATGAAGCAAGCTATGATCATCTTGTAAATCTCAGTCAGGCGGATATCAAATGGTTATGGAGTTTTCGAATAATAATAATAAATAAACAGAAAATAAAAATAGAAATACTTATGTAATTCATTGGTGAGAATTTCAGATAAGCGTATAGAGATGCTTTCGTTCCTCTGAACCTCTGCTTTCCTGCTGTCTTCATCCAACCAGTCCTACTCCTTTCTATGGCAAGCTGTATGTTAGGCAAAACTGTTGTCAATGGCTACATCCTATCCTCTCAGTGAAAATGGTCCAATGCACTGTCACTGCATGGCAAATCATCTATCGGTTCTCGATCATACTGGAATAGGATCCATTGATCCTTTTGCGTCTG
>NC_029791.2:50499031-50619031 GCF_000816755.2 Arachis ipaensis
TTTTCCAGTATTACCACCGGATACATAAATGCCACAGACACATAATTGGGTGAACCTTTTCAGATTGTGACTCAGCTTTGCTAAAGTCCCCAATTAGAGGTGTCCAGGGTTCTTAAGCACACTCTTCTCTTTGCTTTGGACCTTGACTTTAACCGCTCAGTCTCAAGTTTTCACTTGACACCCTCACGCCACAAGCACATGGTTAGGGACAGCTTGGTTTTGCCGCTTAGGCCAGGATTTTATTCCTTTAGGCCCTCCTATCCACTGATGCTCAAAGCCTTGGGAACCTTTTTATTACCCTTGCCTTTTGGTTTTAAGGGCTATTGGCTTTTTGCTCTTGCCTTTTGGTTTTAAGAGCTTTTGGCTTTTTCTGCTTGCTTTTTCTTTTTCTATTTATTTTTTTTGCCATTTTTCTCTTTTTTTTTCGCAAGCTTTCTGTATTCACTGCTTTTTCTTGCTTCAAGAATCAATTTTTATGACTTTTCAGATTATCAAATAACATTTCTCCTTATCATCATTCTTTCAAGAGCCAACATATTTAACATTCTTAAACAACAACTTCAAAAGACATATGCACTGTTCAAGCATTCATTCAGAAAAAAAGTATTGTCACCATATCAAAATAATTAAACTAGTTTCAAGGATGAATTCGAAACCATGTACTTCTTGTTCTTTTGTAATTAAAACGTTTTTCCTTTAAGAGAGGTGATGGATTCATATTCACTACCTTAAAGCATAGACACTTGAATACTAATGATCATGTAAGAAGACACAAATATAGATAAACATTTAACATAAAAACAAAAAATAGAAAATTTAAGAACAAGGAATGAGTCCACCTTAGTGATGGTGGCGTTTTCTCCTTGAGGAACGAATGATGTCCTTGAGATCTTCTATGTCTCTTCCTTGTCTTCGTTGCTCCTCCCTCATTGCTCTTTGATCTTCTCTAATTTCATGAAGGATGATGGAGTGCTCTTGATGTTCCACCCTTAGTTGTCCCATGTTGGAACTTAATTCTCCTAGGGAGGTGTTGATTTGCTCCCAATAGTTTTGTGGAAGAAAGTGTATCCCTTGAGGCATCTCAGGGATCTCTTGATTTGCAGTCAAATGTTCTACCACTGAGCTATAGACCCTTGAGATGAATCTCTCCATCTCCTATGACTTGGAGGTGGAAGCTTTTGTCTTCCCTTTCCTCTTTCTAGAGGTTTCTCTAGCCTGAGGTGCCATCAATGGTTATGGAAAAACAAAAAAAAAGCTATGCTTTTACCACACCAAACTTAGAATGTTGCTCGCCCTCGAGCAAAAGAAGAAAGAATAGTAGTAGAAGAAGAAGATATGGAGGAAATGGAGGGATGTGTGTATTCGGCCATATGGGTGGGCTTGGGTGGGAAAGAGATTTTGAATTTTAAAGGTAGGTGGGGTGTATGGATGTGAGTGGTGAATGGAAAACAGAAGGGATGACTGTGAATGGAGAGAGAGGGTGATATAGGATTATGAGGAGGGAAGGTGAGTGGAGGTATGTGGGAATCCTGTGGGGTCCACAGATCCTGAGGTGATCCTGTGGGGTCCACAGATCCTGAGGTGTCAAGGATTTACATCCCTGCACCAATTAGGCATGTAAAATGCCTTTGCATGCATTTCTGGCGTTTAGACGCCGAAGTGATGCTTGTTCTGGGCGTTCAACGCCCATATGCAGCATATTTATGGCGTTGAACGCCAGCTTCATGCTTGTTTTTGGCATTCAGCGCCAGCTCCATGCTCTGTTCTGGTGTTGAACGCTAGCCAGATGCTCCTTACTGGCGTTTAAATGCCAGTAAGTTCTTCCTCCAGGGTGTGATTTTTCTTTTGCTGTTTTTTATTCTATTTTTAATTTTTGTATTTATTTTGTGACTCCACATGATCATGAACCTAATAAAATATGAATGAACAATAAGAATGAAAATAAAATTAGATAAATAAAAATTGGGTTGCCTCCCAACAAGCGCTTCTTTAATGTCAATAGCTTGACAGTGAGCTCTCATGGAGCCTTACAGTTGTTTAGAGCATTGTTGAGACTTCCCAACACCAAACTTAGAGTTTGGAATGGGAGTTCAACACCAAACTTAGAGTTTGGTTGTGGCCTCCCAACACCAAACTTAGAGTTTGACTGTGGGGGCTCTGGTTGACTCTGCAGTGAGAGAAGCTTATCGTGCCTCTTTTCCATGTTTATAGGATGATAACCTTGTGCTTTAAACACAAGGGAGTCCCCATTCAATTGAAGGACTAATTCACCTCTGTTAACATCTATCATAGCTCCTGCTGTGGCTAGGAAAAGTCTTCCAAGGATGATGGATTCATCCTCATCCTTTCCAATGTCTAGGATTATGAAATCAGTAGGGATGTAAAGGCCTTCAACCTTTACTAGCATGTCCTCTACTTGTCCATAAGCCTCTTTTCTTGAATTGTCTGCCATCTCTAATGAGATTCTAGCAGCTTGCACCTCAAAGATTCCCAGTTTCTCCATTACAGAGAGTGGCATGAGGTTTATTCCTGACCCAAGGTCACATAGAGCCTTCTCAAAGGTCATGGTGCCTATGGTACAAGGTATTAGGAACTTTTCAGGATCCTGTTTCTTCTGAGGCAATCTCAGTTGATCCAATGCATTTAGTTCATTGGTGAACAGGGGAGGTTCATCTCCCCAAGTCTCTTTACCAAATAAATTGGCATTCAGCTTCATGATTTCACCAAGGAACTTGGCAACTTATTCTTCAGTAACATCCTCATTCTCTTCAGAAGAGGAATACTCATCAGAGCTCATGAATGGCATAAGGAGGTTCAATAGAATCTCCATGGTCTCTAGATGAGTCTCAGATTCCTTTGGTTCCTTAGAGGAAAACTCCTTATTAATCACTGAACGTCCCAGGAGGTCTTCCTCCTTGGGATTCATGTTCTCCCCTTCCTCCTTGGATTCGACCATGATGGTTATATCAATGGCCTTGCACTCTCCTTTTGGATTTTCTTCTGTATTGCTTGGGAGAGCACTAGGAGGGGTTTCAGTGATCTTCTTACTCAGCTGACCCACTTGTGTATTTTTAAAATCACAATTAATGACTTGATTCACAAGAAATCACAAGATATGATTTTAGAACTTAAAGTTTGAATCTTTCTTAACAAGCAAGTAACAAACTTGAAATTTTTTTGAATCAAAACATTAATTGTTGATGATATTTTCGAAAATATGATATAAAATTAAGAAAAATATTTTTGAAAAATATTTTTTAAAAATTTCGAAAATAAATAAGAAAAATAAAAAAGATATGATTTTTGAAAAAGATTTTGAAAAAGATAAGATTTTTAAATTGAAAATTTGATTTGACTCATAAGAAATAACTAAATTTTAAAAAGTTTTAAAAAAGTCAACTCAAATTTTCAAAAATTTATGAGAGAAAAAGGGAAAGATTTTTTTTTTATTTTTGAATTTTTAATGATGAAAGAGAAAAATATGAAAAAGACTCACAACATGAAAATTATGAATCAAAACATGTGATGCATGCAAGAACACTATGAATGTCAAGATGAACACCAAGAATACTTTGAAGATCATGATGAACATCAAGAACATATTTTTGAAAAATTTTTGATGCAAAGAAAACATGTAAGACACCAAACTTAGAAATTTTCAAACTTCAGACACTAACAAATTGAAAATGCATATGAAAAACAAGAAAAGACACAAAACAAGAAAACATGAAGATCAAACAAGAAGACTGGCCAAGAACAACTTGAAGATCATGAAGAACACTATGAATGCATGAATTTTCGAAAAATGCATAAATTTTTAGAAAAAAATGAAAAAATGCAATTGACACCAAACTTAAAAATTGACTCTAGACTCAAACAAGAAATACAAAATATTTTTGGTTTTTATGATTTTATGATTTTTTTATATTTTCTTTTAATTTTTTTTTTCGAAAAACATATAGGAAAAAGAAAATAAGAAATTCAAAATTTTTTATAAGAATCCTAGGAATCTTTCAATGTTGGCCTAAAGCTCCAATCCAAGGGTTGGGCATGGCTTAATAGCCAGTCAGCTTTAGGATATAAATCAGGCATGCAACAGCTGATATTCCAATTAACTTGCCTCTATGCTGATGGTTGGAAGCCACAGTCCAAAAGAATTAGACATGGCTTTACAGCCAGCCAAGCTTCAACATGCTTCATGAAACACTAGAATTCATTCTTAAAAATTTAGAATAATTTTCGAAAATAGATGAGAAATTTTTGAAATATTTTTGAAAATAAAACAAAAAGAAAATTACCTAATCTGAGCAACAAGATGGACCGTCAGTTGTCCAAACTCGAACAATCCCCGGCAACGGCGCCAAAAACTTGGTGCACGAAATTGTGATCCCTGGTAATGGCTCCAAAAACTTGGTGCTCAAATTTTAATTCATAATTTGTCACAACTTCGATACAACTAACCAGCAAGTGCACTGGTCTGAACCTCTGCTTTCCTGCTGTCTTCATCCAACCAGTCCTACTCCTTTCCATGGCAAGCTGTATGTTAGGCATCACCGTTGTCAATGGCTACATCCTGTCCTCTCAGTGAAAATGGTCCAATGCGCTGTCACTGCATGGCTAATCATCTGTCGGTTCTCGATCATACTGGAATAGGATCCATTGATCCTTTTGCGTCTGCCACTACGCCCAACACTCGCGAGTTTGAAGCTCGTCACAGCCATCCCTTCCCAGATCCTACTCGGAATACCATAGACAAGGTTTAGACTTTCCGGATCTTAGGAATGGCCATCCATGGGTTCTAACTTATACCACGAAGATTCTGATTAAGGAATCCAAGAGATACTCATTCAATCTAAGGTAGAACGGGAGTGGTTGTCAGGCACGTGTTCATAGGGAATGATGATGACTGTCACGATCATCACATTCATGTTGAAGTGCGATTGGATATCTTAGAAGCGGAATAAGTTGAATTGAATAGAAAAACAGTAATACTTTGTATTAATTCATGAGGAACAGCAGAGCTCCACACCTTAATCTATGGTGTGTAGAAACTCTACCGTTGAAAATACATAACTGATAAAGGTCCAGGCATGGCCGAATGGCCAGCCCCCGTGATCTAAGAACTAGACGTCCCAAGATGATCCTAAGATGATAAAAATACAATAGTAAAAAGTCCTATTTATACTAGACTAGCTACTAGGGTTTACAGAAGTAAGTAATTGATGCAGAAATTCACTTTCGGGGCCCACTTGGTGTGTGCTTGGGCTGAGCATGAAGCTTTCACGTGTATAGGCTTCTTTTGGAGTTGAACGCCAAGTTGTAACGTGTTTTTGGTGTTCAACTCTGGTTCGTGACGTGTTTCTGGCGTTTAACTCCAGACTGCAGCGTAGAACTGGCGTTCAACGCCCTTTTGCGTCATCTAAACTTGGGCAAAGTATGGACTATTATATATTGCGTGCCATTTGGAGTTCTGTAGCTCCAAAAAATCTACTTTGAGTGCAGGGAGGTCAAAATCCAATAGCATCAACAGTCCTTTTTCAACCTCTGAATCTGATTTTTGCTCAAGTCCCTCAATTTCAGCCAGAAAATACCTGAAATCACAGAAAAACACACAAACTCATAGTAAAGTCCAGAAATGTGAATTTAACATAAAAACTAATAAAAACATCCCTAAAAGTAACTAGATCCTACTAAAACATACTAAAAATAATGCCAAAAAGCGTATAAATTATCCGCTCATCAGCCTACAATGCCTTAATAGGTCGAACAACATTGAATCAACTCGGCGCGATAGTCTCAACTCTACATTTATGCATGAAATTTCCAACTGCAGAAGCGATAGCTACAATTAAAGCAGATCAGAAGATGGCGCGCCACTGTTGCAACGAAAGTTCAAACCTCAGAGGCAGAGGAGAAGAATTCCACACAATCAAACTGGGAGGAGCTCAGAGGCGAGAAGAACTCCGCTCACAACCCGAAGGTGAAGTAGAGAAAATCCAGATCGGAGACACCCCGGACAAAACAACCAATATTGGTAGGCTTCCAAGAGGAGACATAAAAGAATTACTCGAACAGTTCTTACGAGAGAACGTCAACCTCTTTGCATGGAAAGCTGCAGACATGCCAGGCATAGACCCCAAATTAATGTGCCACAAGTTGGCGGTCTACCCAGGATCTCGGCTAGTACAACAGAGATGAAGAAAGATCAGACCAGAACGATCCCAAGCTGTGGAAGAGCAGGTACAAGCTCTATTGGAGGCAGGATTCATAAGAGAAGTCAAGTACCCACTATGGCTAGCTAACGTCGTCTTGGTGAAAAAATCAAACGGGAAGTGGCGAATGTGCACCGACTACACTGATCTCAACAAAGCCTGCCCAAAAGATCCTTATCCACTCCCAAGTATCGACGCCCTGGTGGATGCCTCTTCTGGATATAAATACCTCTCATTCATGGATGCGTATTCGGGATACAATCAAATCCCAATGCATCCACCCGATCAAGAAAAAACCTCATTCCTAACCCCAAAAGCAAACTATTGCTACATCGTAATGCCTTTTGGTCTTAAAAATGCGGGAGCTACTTATCAAAAGTTAATGAATAAAGTCTTTTCGGAGCATATCAGAAAAATCATGGAAGTCTATGTGGACGACATCTTAATAAAGACACAAAGTGAAGAGACGCTATTGTCCGACCTGACCCAAGTGTTCGACACTATAAGAAAGCATGGCATGCGACTCAATCCTGCAAAATGCACCTTCGCAGTAGAAGCTGGCAAATTCTTGGGTTTTATGCTCACACAAAAAGGAATCGAAGCAAATCCAGATAAATGCCAGGCCATACTCGACATGAAAAGCCCGACTTGCGTCAAAGGGGTGCAACAACTCAACGGGAGGTTGGCAGCCTTGTCCAGATTTCTAGCTGGATTGGCAATAAGATCTCTCCCCTTCTACGCCGCTCTAAGGAAAGGAAAAAGGTTTGAATGGACAACAGAGTGCGAGCAATCCTTCCAAAAGTTCAAGGGATTCCTGGGACAACCACCTATCCTAACTCGGCCATGGAAAGCAGAACCACTCATATTGTACCTCACGGTAGGAAGTCGAGCAGTAGCCTCTGCACTAGTTCGAGAAGACGACAGTGGGCAACAACCCGGTTACTTCATCAGTAAAGCATTACAAGGATCCGAGCTGAACTACCAAAAAATAGAAAAATTTGCCTATGCCCTCATACTAACATCTCAACGACTTCGTCCATACTTCCAAGCTCACACCATTAGGATTCGGACCAACCAACCCATAAAGGGGATTTTGCAGAAAACAGACTTAGCAGGTAGAATCTTGCAATGGGTCGTCAAGTTGTCTGAATTTGATCTTCAATATGAAGCTCGAACAGCCATTAAATCACAATACCTGGCCGACTTTATTGTAAAATTTACAGATGCCCCAGAAACCCCCACAGAATGGAGTCTCTACGTGGACGGTTCCTCAAATAAAAATGAAAGTGGCGCAGGTGTGATAATTGAAAGCAACCAAGGGACTTAAATTGAACTCTTCCTCAAATTCGGGTTCCCTGCCTCAAACAATCAAGCGGAATATGAGACATTACTAGCTGGCTTGAAGCTGGCTAGGGAGGTGGGAGCTCAAAAGCTTACCATCTTCAGCGACTCACAAGTAGTCACTTCACAAATTGCAGGGAGCTACCAAGCCAAAGACCCCACCATGAAAAAGTACTTGGACAAAACCAGGGAACAGCTCGGACAGCTCGGAGAATATGAGGTCCGTCATATACCACGAGAACAGAATGCCCGAGCTGATGCACTCTCAAAGCTAGCCAGCACTAAACCAGGGGGCAACAATAGAAGCCTCATCCAAGAAATATTGCAGAGTCCGTCAATCTCGGAAGAAGAAAAAGTCCTAGCCATAACAGGTCAGGATCAAGGATGGATGACTCCCATAATTAACTACCTCAAAACAGAAACACTCCCAACAGACGAAAAAGAGGCAAAGAGGTTAAAACGAGAGGCACAACATTACACCATCATAAACAATACTCTATACAAGAGAGGGATTTCAATCCCATTATTAAAATGTGTGCCGACTGCCAATACAAAGGAAGTTCTAGAAGAAGTACACAGTGGTATTTGTGGCAATCATCTCGGAGCACAAGCTCTCGTCAAAAAAGTACTCCGAGCAGAATTTTATTGGCCAACTCTACAAAAGGAAGCTACAGAGTTTGTAAAGACATGTCTACCATGCCAGAAACATGCCAACTTTCACATCGCCCCACCAGAGGAACTCATCAGCGTGACCTCACCATGGCCATTTGCAAAATGGGGACTCGACCTTCTCAGACCCTTCCCTCAGGGATCGGGACAAGTTAGATTCCTTATAGTAGAGGTAGACTACTTTACAAAGTGGATCGAGGCAGAACCCCTAGCTAATGCCACTTCTCAAAGAAGTCAAAAATTCCTATATAGGAACATTGTCACGAGGTTCGGAGTTCTATACTCCATCACCACAGACAATGGCACCCAATTCACAGATGCAGGCTTCAAAAAATTAGTAGCCAACTTGAACATAAAACAACAATTCTAATACTTGGATTGCTAAAAAATAACTTAAAGATTGGCCAATGTTAAGAAGTCGGACCAGTCACAATAACCCAAGTTATAAGTAAATCCCTGGAAAGAGGTCTGGCCAACCCTATAAAAGAGGATTACTATAACTTAGAAGGGCTCGACATGACAAAGTCGGCCCGAAACATAAAAGTTATAGAAGTAATCCCTGAAAGAGACCTGAACAAGGTCCAAGAAAGAGGATTACAAAAATAACTTAGAAGGGCTCGACATGACAAAGTCGGCCCAAAACATAAAAGTTATAGAAGTAATCCCTGAAAGAGACCTGAACAAAGTCCAAGAAAGAAGATTACAAAAATAACTTAGAAGGGCCCGACATGACAAAGTCGGTCCAAAACATAAAAGTTATAGAAGTAATCCCTGAAAGAGACCTGAACAAGGTCCAAGAAAGAGGATTACAAAAATAACTTAGAACGGCCCGACATGACAAAGTCGGCCCAAATCATAAAAGTTATAGAAGTAATCCCTGAAAGAGACCTGAACAAGGTCCAAGAAAGAGGATTACAAAAATAACTTAGAAGAGCCCGACATGACGAAGTCAGCCTAAAACATAAAAGTTATAGAAGTAATCCCTGAAAGAGACCTGAACAAGGTCCAAGAAAGAGGATTACAAAAATAACTTAGAAGAGCCCGACATGACGAAGTCGGTCCAAAACATAAAAGTTATAGAAGTAATCCCTGAAAGAGACCTGAACAAGGTCCAAGAAAGAGGATTACAAAAATAACTTCTGTGAGCCCGACATGACGACGTCGGCCTCCATAAAATACTAAAGTTATAAAAAGTAATACTTAGCAAGAGACCTCATAGAAGGTCCAAACAAAGCAGGATTACTAGAACTAACTTCCGAAGCATTAAAAAAATCAAAGCCACAAGCAGGAAATACAAAAAGGAATCCAAAGAGGCTCCAACGCTACCGAAAACTTAAGAAAGGATACCAAGATAGATAAGGACCGACATGATATTAATAGCACGATAAGAACAAGCTCAAAGAGGCTACCCAAATCAGCCCCAAGAACTTGGAAGCTGATAAACCACTATTTTATGGTTTATCTTGTGCTCAATTGAGTGGATTTTATCAATCTTTCATACACTTATTCATACTATTTGCATGGTTTTACATTCTCCTTCCTGATTGTGTGCAATGATTGAAAACATGCTTCTTTGGCCTTATATTTGCTAATATTAATCCTCTCTCATTACCATTAGATACCTTGATATGTGTATTAAGTGATTTCAGAGTTTATAAGGCAGGAATGACTTAGAGGATGGAAAGGAAGCAAGCAAAAATGGAAGGAATACAAGAATCTGAAGGAACTGCTAAAGCTGTCCAGCCTGACCTCTTATTACTAAATTGACCATAACTTGAGCTACAGAGGTTCAAATGACACGTTTCTAGTTGCGTTGGAAAGCTAACATCTGGGGCTTCGATTTGATATATAATTTTTTATAGTTTCCTTGACGATAAGTGATGCAAACGCGTGATCCACGTGGACGTGTCGCAGTGGCAAAAAAACCAGCGTGCTTAAATTCGAAACCAGCGAATTCTGGGCTGTTTCTGACCCAGTTCTCGGCCCAGAAAATACATATTAGAGGCTATAAAGTGGGAGAATGCATCCATTCATCACACAACTCATATACATTCATATTCACATAGTTTTAGGATTAGATGTAGTTTTTAGAGAGAGAGGTTCTCTCCTCTCTCTTAGGATTAGGATTAGGATTTATATTAGGATTTAGGATTTCAACTTCTTCTCAGGTTCAATATTCCTTTTATATTTTTATTTATTCTAATGCTTTTATTCGTATCTGACTCATGTTACCAATTTGGCTTATGAATTCTTCGTATTTAGATTTGAATATTTTATTTAATATAATTTGAGGTATTTCAGATTTGACTTTGCTTTGCTTTATTTATATGAATGCTTTTAATTTAATTTAGATATTTTCTTCCTTTTGGCTTTGGTTAAGTAATTGGTAACACTTGAGTTGTCAAACCCAGCAGTGGTTGAAATTGGCAGATTACTAATTGATCTAGATCGCTCTAAAGCTAGTCTTCCCACAGGGATTGACTAGGACTTGAGGATCAAACTAATTAGTCCACTTGACTTAACTAAGTGGGATTAAAACCCAATTCTCATCACATCTGATAAGGATAACTAGGATAGAAATTCCAAATTCTTATACCTTGCCAAGAGATTTTATTATTATTAATTTATTTTTCTTGTCATTTAAATTACTCGCTCCTTATTTCAAAAACCCCCCAATTTAAAAAACTCATGACCAATAATAAGAATATACCTCCCTGCAATTCCTTGAGAACATGACCCGAGGTTTGAATACTTCGGTTATAAATTTTAAAGGGGTTGTTACTTGTGACAACCAAAACTTTTGTAAGAACGGAATTCTTGTCGGTCTATAAGCTATACTTACAACGGGGATTTATTTGTGAAAATTCTAGATCGCGCGAGAGTTTCGCTTTTCAAAAATGGCGCCGTTGCCGGGGAATTGCAAACGTGTGCCTTATTATTGGTTATTGTAAATATTTACTTTTTGCTTGTTTATTTGTTTTTATTTTTGTTTTTATTTTTGCTTTTTCATAAATTAAGAAGTTATTACTCTTTATTTTAATTGATTTTTTTCGAAAATCACAAAAAAAAAATTATATCCTTTTCAAAATCTTATCTTATCTTATTTCAAAAATTAAATTTCAAATTTCAATATTTAAATTCAAAAATTCAAAATCCAAATTTAAAATTTTAAAAATAAAACCTTTTCTAAATTTAAATCTTTTTCAAATCTTTATCTTATATTGTTGACTTTTTCAAAATTCAAATTTCAAAATTTAAAAAATTCAAATTTAAAATTCAAAATTTAATTTTCAAATTCAAAATTTAAATTTCAATAACCTTTTAATTTAAATTTGTTTTTATTTTTAATTTTTATTAGCTACTATGAATTCTCACCCCTTTGGTTATGAGTTTGGTTACAATCATGTTATAGGAAGAGGAGATTACAATGAAAGCTTGGGTTACGGATGGGACAATCAAAGATGGGAGGAGCCACAAGGATTTGATCAACCCTCTTGGCGACAACCACCTCCAAGGCACTATCAACAACCATTCTATGATGCGCACCAAGACAATGGTTATGGTGGACCTCTTCGTGACAATCAACACCCACCACAAAAAACCTATGAACCTCCCCCTCCACGTAATTTTGAACCACCATACTCACAAGTCTCTTACCACCAAACACCACCATATGACCCTAACCTATATCCACCACACCAACCACCATATGAACCACACCCATAACCATCACCTCAATATTCACCATCTCTATATCCTTATCAAGAAGAACCACCTTCCTATTATGAACCCTTTCTCCAAAATAATGAACCCTCATATCCACCCCAATCTCTAATGGATGACATCATTTGTGGTCTTCTTCAAGGGCAAGCGAAGATGCAAAAGGTTGTACTGGAACTCGCGACTGCCTTAACCGAGGTAGTAAATAAATTAGCTTCTCAATATCTGAGCACTCAAAGTACTCCCATGGCTTCATGTGGAGAATCAAAAGAAGAGCATAGCATGAAGGAGACACTAGAAACTTCGGTGGACAATGAGGAACATGGCTTTGTATTGGAACAAGTGGAGGAAGCCATAATAGTTGCAGAGGAAGAAATGGTTGAAGATTTAGGAGATGCTGAACCTCCATGGGAATCGAGAACTGTACAGGATTCTGCCGAGAAGTTTGAATTTGATGTTGAAGAGGGTGTACAACCTCCAAGGCATATCATGGTTGAAGATTTTGCGGAGGTTGATCAAGAGATGGAGATTAAAGAAGAGGAAGCACAACCTCCCATGCCCTTGGTAAGCCATAAAGAAGAGTTTGATTTGGAAGAAAGCTACCAAGAGAAAGAGGTTGGAATTGAAGAAGCTCGCAAAGAGGTGGAAGTTGTCAAGGAAGAGCACAAGGGAATGGAGCTGGAAATCACCTTACCACAGTTGTTGGAGACCTCTTTCCCAAAGCCATCACCATCCATCCCTTCATTCAAGTGGGTAAATCTCTCATCTCTAAGCTTAATTAGCTCACTTGAATATGCTTTACTTGAAACAGATGGTCAGATTAGAGCTCTTTGTGGCTTTAAGAGTAAGAGGGAGATGGTTAGTGGTAGGAGTCGTCATGCAAGATTCAATATGGTGGAAAGCTCAAAGTTTAAATGCAAAGGTTGGTGTAGAGCTCAACTGAATGGGTCTAGGAAGTTGTTTGGCCACTTTAGTGAGAATTCAGATTGCCTGCCACCCGGTTGGATCACTAATGATCAACAAGAAGACGGGGGCAAAAGCAAGGTTTGGGACCCCGGAATTCATTCTGGCAATCAACACTCTTGGGGCCTTGTCACTTGCTTTAACTTGCTTGAAGGCTTTTTGCGCCTAGTTTGGGATCCTGGAGGATACTGGAATTGCAAACATTGGTGGAGATTCAAGGATCAGTACAAGCACAAGCCACCATAACAAAGGACTCCCCAAATGTCCAACTTAAGGACTTTAACTAAAAGTGCTAGGTGGGAGACAACCCACCATGGTATGATTGTTCCTTTTTCAATTTTAATTTTATTTCGTTTTGTTTGTTTTTAAGTTTTATTTTATTTCATTGAACATGGAATTATTCATAACATCCACATTAGCATTGCATTTTGCATTCTACAAAAAAAAAAACACGCACGCGACGCGGCAGCGTCGCTGACGCGTCCGCGTCACCAGTGCGTTTTGAAGAAAAGAGAACTGAACAGAGAGTCACGCGAGAGCGTGGTTGGAGGCGTGCCTTTGGCACAAATTGATCCACGCAACCGCGTTGCTAACACGTCTGCGTCATGTGGGAAAAATGCCTCCCACGCGTCCGCGTCACCCACGCGAATGCGTGGCCTGTAAAATCGATGTAAACGGGTGTTTGACAGCAAGTTAGGCTGGAATGGGGCTAGAACGGAGCTAGAAGCACAAGCCTTACCACGCAAATGCGTGCCCGACGCGTTCGCGTCGTTTTGCAAATATGGCCATCCACGCGATCACGTCACCCACGCGAACGCTTCACCCCAGATTTTTGGCAAAAATGCATTTAAACAGAGAGTTGTGCGTACGCGAGGCTGCCCTCGCGCCACTAGCACAAATCGAGTCACGCGTCTGCGTGCCCCACGCGTCCGCATCACCTGAACTTATCATACACCACGCGACCGCGTCACCCACGCGTCCGCGTCGCCCGCGTCGCACAACTTATCCTGATCAGCGCCAATTATCTTATCTTTTCTTTTCTAATCCTGATTTTTTTCTATCTTTTCTTCTTTCTTCTTTCTTTCTTACTTCATCTTTTTAACTTCTCATCCCTCTTCACTTCCATTCTATTTTATTTAATTTATTTGCATACTTTCATCCATTGCATTTTAATTTTGGGTATATTTTTATTTTCTTTTCTAAAATTATTATTTTTTCATTGGTGTTAAAATTTTCTCATTTAACTGTTACATCTTTTTGAATTATCCTGGTGCTTCATGACTTGTTTTATTCTAATTGGGTATTATTATTCATAAGTCAATGCTAATTTTTATAATACTGATATTCCTTTTGCATTGATATGCACTTACACTATTTTGCATTACCCACACCCTCTTCCCCATTGTTGCAATTCTTGCACCATTGATATGCCGTATGCTTCTACTATTTTCTCACTGCATGTTGTAGCTATCATGTAATTGAGACCTTTACTATTTGGCATTACCAACCCATATTTTATTTATTTTTCTTATCTTTATTTCTGTGTTACTTTTCTCCCTTTTCCTCTTCTTTCAGGATGGCCACCGAGGAAAGGAAAAAGAAGAACTTCTATATGGGGAGACAGACAAGTCAATCTGCACAATCTATAGAGAAAGGCATCAGTTGGAGCAGCCCGTCCACTTGTACATCTTAGCATGCACCGAGGATGGTGCAATCTTTAAGTGTGGGGAGGTCGATACCGATCTCCATGGGTTAGTTATTTCCTTCTCAACACCAATGTTTTATTTTCTTTGTTTGTTCATTGTTGTATTTGCATGTTTGATTGCATATTTGTTTGATTTTGTGCATATTTTACCACTTGGTTAAAGTAATAATTTCTTTTTTTTTTCAAGAAAATTTTTATAACATTTCACTAATTTGAATTACAAATTTTTGTTAAACTTGTTTGAAGAAATATTATACTGGAACATGGTTTAGAGCTTGAACACACAAAATCTGTGAGATTTTGAGCCTATTTGATTGTTGCATTTTATCAACCAATATTTTATTTTTAGTGTGTGTTGTTCTCTCTAAAATTGTGATCTTTGTCTTGCTTAATTCTATATTTCCATTATTTGATATATGTATACACTTACATGATTGAAGCCTTTGTTTCACTGAGCTTACATACCCATATGGCCTTACCCTTTCATTATTCTTTGCAAACCAATGTTGAGCCTATTATACCCCTTTGTTCTTTACTTTAGCACATCATTAACTCTAAGCGGAAAACAATAATGTCTTTAATTTGAATCCTTGGTTAGCTTAGACTAGTGAGAGTGCTCATGAATTAAGTGTGGGGAAGTTGAATTTGGAAACATTTGGTTTGAGAATTGAGTATGTTAGAATTTTCAGAAAAAGTGAAAGAAATGTTTAGGACATGATTCATGCAACCAATAATTTAATCATATGCATTGAGAAAAATAAAAAAAAGAAAAAAATATATATATAAAATACAAAAAAAAAAGAGAAGTGAGAAAAAGAAAAGAAAAAAAAGAGCAATTAAGCAAAAAGGGAACAAAATGCCCCAAAGTAAGTGGTGAAAGCAATGCATATATACTGTACTTGAAATTAGAATACATGAATATGTGGAAAACATGGTTAATGGATAGTTAGATGTTGTATTATGATTACATGGATTGTCTAAGGTGGAAAGTTTAAGTTAATTAAGGATTCAGATTTTAGTCCACTTGGCCAAATACAATCCTACCTTGACCCTAACCCTATTACAACCCTTAAAAGACCTCTTGATATGTGTATTTATGCGTTAAATTTTTGTTGATTGGTAGAAGAAAAGCAAGCCTTGGAAAGTGATGAGCGGATATTTTATACGCTTTTTGGGGATAATTTCATATAGTTTTGAGTATGTCTTAGTTAGTTTTTAGTCTATTTTTATTAGTTTTTAGGAAAAATTCATATCTCTGGACTTTACTATGAGTTGTGTGTTTTCTGTAATTTCAGGTATTTTTCTGGCTGAAATTGAAGGAGCTGAGCAAAAATCTGATTCAGGCTGAAAAGAAAATGGGTGGAAGGCTGGCGCTGAACGCCCAGACCATGCCCAAAACTGGCGTTCAGCGCCAGAAACAAGGCAGGATTGAGGTTCAACGCCATAAATGGGCAAGAATCTGGCGTTGAACGCCCAAATGGGGCAGAATCCAGCGTTGAACGCCCAAAATGGGCACATTTCTGGCGTTCAGGCGCCAGGAACAGACAGTGACCTGGCGTCTAACGTCACTCCAGCTTCTGACTCTGGCACTCAATTGCCAGTGAGGCATCAGACACACACAGGTGCTGATAACAACCCCTCTAAAAAGGCTTCTTTAACCACTAAGGTTGAGGAATATAAAGCCAAGATACCTTATCCTCAAAAACTCTGGAAAGAGGAGCAGGATAAGCAATTTGCTCGCTTTGCAGATTAGCTAAGGACTCTTGAAATAAAGATTCCATTTGCAGAGGCACTTGAGCAAATACCTTCTTATGCCAAGTTCATGAAAGAGATCTTGAGTCATAAAAAGGAGTGGAGAGAAACAGAAAGAGTTCTCCTCACTGAAGAATGCAGTGCAGTCATTCTGAAAAGCTTTCCTGAAAAGCTTAAAGACCCTGGGAGTGAAGCTCAATGGCAAGAAAACGCCAGTAAAGGGGCATTTTGGGCGTTCAGCGCCCAAAATGGGCATCCACTGGGCGCTGAACGCCAGTAAGGGCAGCAATCTGGGCGTTCAACGCCAGAAACAGGCACCCAATGGGCGTTGAACACCAGTAATGGCAGCAACTGGGCGCTGAACGCCCAGGAGATCAGCATTTGGGCGTTGAACGCCCAAAACAAGCAGTGTTTGGGCGTTCAAACGCCAGGAAGACAGGGAGGAGCCAAATCCATTTATCCCACACGTATTCCCATTTTAATTTCAAATTTTATGCTTCAATGCATGATTTTTACATGAACATGTCAAGAACCCTGATCTCTAAAATCCTTAATTTCTAAAAATCCATCTTTGCAAATTCAATCCAACTCTTTTCAAATCTTTTCTGAAAACAAATCTATCTTTTCAACTAATCCATATCTTTTTCAAATATCGGTTCACCCAGTTATGTGTCTGTGGCATTTATGTATCCGGTGGTAATACTGAAAAACAAAGTGCTTAGGGCCACAGCCAAGACTCATAAAGAAGCTGTGTTCAAGAATCATCACCCTGAACTAAGAGAATCAATAACACTATCTGAATTCTAAGTTCCTATAGATGCCAATCACTCTGAGCTTCAATGGATAAAGTGAGATGCCAAATCTGTTCAGAAGCAAAAAGCTACTAGTCCCGCTCATCTAATTAGAATCTGAGCTTCAATCAAAAAATCTGAGATATTATTGCTTCCTAACCTATTAGTCTTCTATTTTATTCATCTAGTTGCTTGAGGACAAGCAACAGTTTAAGCTTGGTGTTGTGATGAGCGGATATTTTATACGCTTTTTGGGGATAATTTCATATAGTTTTGAGTATGTCTTAGTTAGTTTTTAGTCTATTTTTATTAGTTTTTAGGAAAAATTCATATCTCTGGACTTTACTATGAGTTGTGTGTTTTTCTGTAATTTCAGGTATTTTTCTGGCTGAAATTGAAGGAGCTGAGCAAAAATCTGATTCAGGCTGAAAAAGGACTGCTGATGGTGTTGGATTCTGACCTCCCTGCACTCAAAGTGGATTTTCTGGAGCTACAGAACTCGAAATGGCGTGCTTCTAATTGCGTTGGAAAGTAAACATCCAGGGCTTTCCAGAAATATATAATAGTTCATACTTTGCACAGGAATAGACAACCAACAATCTCCGTGGGATTCGACCCTTACTCACGTAAGGTATTACTTGGACGACCCAGTGCACTTGCTGGTTAGTGGTACGCGTTGTGAAAAGTGTGATTCACAATTCGTGCACCAGAAAGCAAGGTTAGTAGAGAATTGAGAGAATCGAACCTTAAACACTTGAGCGATTAGAGTGCATACACTTCCAGTGAGGGTTCGATGCTCGATTCTTTGTTGCCGGCTTTCATGAGTTATTTTCTTCTGCAAGTTTACTTGTACTTTATTTTATGATTTGAATTAGTAAAATCCAGTTCATATTTGTTCTTGAAGGATTTGTTTACTTTTAACCAAGTAGGAAAAAAAGCATTCTGCATTTAGTTGCATTCATAGGTTGCATTTCATACATTCTACCATTCCCCTTCACTCTTTTAGTTCTCTTAAGCTTAGCATGAGGACATGCTAATGTTTAAGTGTGGGGAGGTTGATAAACCACTATTTTATGGTTTATCTTGTGCTCAATTGAGTGGATTTTATCAATCTTTCATACACTTATTCATACTATTTGCATGGTTTTACATTCTCCTTCCTGATTGTGTGCTATGATTGAAAACATGCTTCTTTGGGCTTATATTTGCTAATATTAATCCTCTCTCATTACCATTAGATACCTTGATATGTGTGTTAAGTGATTTCATAGTTTATAGGGCAGGAATGACTTAGAGGATGGAAAGGAAGCATGCAAAAGTGGAAGGAATACAAGAATCTGAAGGAACTGCTAAAGCTGTCCAACCTGACCTCTTATTACTAAATCGACCATAACTTGAGCTATAGAGGTCCAAATCACGTGGTTCTAGTTGCGTTGGAAAGCTAACGTCCGTGGCTTCGATTTGATATATAATTTTCTATAGTTGCCCTGACGATAAGTGACGCGAACACGTGATCCACGCGGATGCGTCACAGTGGCAAAAAAACCAGCGTGTTTGAATTCGAAACCAGCGAATTCTGGGCTGTTTCTGACCCAGTTCTCGACCCAGAAAATACAGATTAGAGGCTATAAAGTGGGAGAATGCATCCATTCATCACACAACTCATATACATTCATATTCACATAGTTTTAGGATTAGATCTAGTTTTTAGAGAGAGAGGTTCTCTCCTCTCTCTTAGGATTAGGATTAGGATTTATATTAGGATTTAGGATTTCAACTTCTTCTTAGGTTCAATATTCCTTTTATATTTTTATTTATTCTAATTCTTTTATTCGTATCTGACTCATGTTACCAATTTGGCTTATGAATTCTTTGTATTTAGATTTGAATATTTTATTTAATATAATTTGAGGTATTTCAGATTTGACTTTGCTTTGCTTTATTTACATGAATGCTTTTAATTTAATTTAGATATTTTCTTCCTTTTGGCTTTGGTTAAGTAATTGGTAACACTTGAGTTGTCAAACTCAGCAGTGGTTGAAATTGGCAGATTACTAATTGATCTAGATCGCTCTAAAGCTAGTCTTCCCACAGGGATTGACTAGGACTTGAGGATCAAGCTAATTAGTCCACTTGACTTAACTAAGTGGGATTAAAACCCAATTCTCATCACATCTGATAAGGATAACTAGGATAGAAATTCCAAATTCTTATACCTTGCCAAGAGATTTTATTATTATTAATTTATTTTTCTTGTCATTTAAATTACTCGCTCCTTATTTCAAAAACCCCCAATTTACAAAACTCATGACCAATAATAAGAACATACCTCCCTGCAATTCCTTGAGAAGACGACCCGAGATTTGAATACTTCGGTTATAAATTTTAAAGGAGTTGTTACTTGTGACAACCAAAATTTTTGTAAGAACGGAATTCTTGTCGGTCTAGAAGCTATACTTACAACGGGGATTTATTTGTGAAAATTGTAGATCGCGCGAGAGTTTTGCTTTTCAGAAGCTATTCTTTGTTTTTCAAAATAAAGTTGCTAAACAAGCAACTGAAAAAGTGTCAACAGTCAGCAACATTACAAAAAGAAAGTTTTTAGAAGCCCACAGGTCGGGCTATCTACACAAAACATTTTACATAATCAGGAAAGATCCGAAGGCTTTTCGGCAGCACAAGGTGAAGGAGGGCGAGTCTGAAAGGGCACTGCATCCACCGTCCCGTCATCCCGATTTAATATCTGACAATCAGGCTCTGGTTCGGGATGACTAACCCCAGTGGGAGGAGCTGACGAAGTCGGCACAACAGTGACTTTGGTGACCGGCACAGGAAGAGGTTCAACATCGTCTTCATCAAGGTCATCAGGGACAATCTTGCCATCCTTTACAACATTGTCCAGGCTGAAGAGAGTAAGGTCGACTTTGGGAGCAAGAACTCGAACTTGTTCCTTCAGGTTCTCATAAGCAGCATTTATGCTACCTACAAGGTGACCCTGGAGATCAGCATAATAATCCCAGGCAGACTCTAACTCCTCCCTAAGACGCATTACCTCGCGGTAGGATATGACATAGCTTTCTTTGTGCCTCAATGCCGTGTCCTCAGCCAACCTCACAGAAGCCGCCAAAGCAACAGAACTAGCCTTCTCACCCTCTAACTCCTTCTCCAGCTTGGCCACCTTTACTTGAAGCTCCTCCTTCAAACCCTTCATTCTGTCAAACTCCCGCTTAGCCTCCTCCATGAAGGCCTTGGTGGCATGAAGGGGAAGATCTTGAGCAGTACGGTACATAGCAGCTCCCATATGTGCCATCTTAATGCTGCTACGAGTAATGAAGTCTAAATGGCAAAGGAGAGAGACATCATCAGTGGGGATGGTACCATAAGGACCAATCTGCTGATCAACAAACTCAACTGCGTCAAAGTCAGGGGCGTCAAGGTTAAAAGGCTCAGTTGTCTTTTGTTTTTTGTGGGGAGGAGCACCAGAAGTAGCCATAGAAGCTTGCGGAGGATCGACCAAACGAACCCGGGGAGTAGGGATTACCTTCCTCGCCCCCGGTGAGCTCGGTACGGCCCGCTTCGACTGAACCTAGGATGACCCATCCCCAGCCGCCTTGGCCGAGACATTTTGGGCTGCAGTAGCCTTCCTTGCCCTTTTGAAGGCCTTCATAGATTCATTATTTTTAATCATCTCTGCAAGCAAAACATAACAGTGGGAAACCAAGTTACAAATCAGAAAAGAGCTTGCAAAAAATAAATCGACAAACAAGGAAAACCAAAAATTGACCACTACCCAGCTCAGTTCGGAGGAGAGAGGGCTTGGTTAAAAATTTCTTTGTGTCAAGATGGGGAGGCTGCCCCTATTTTTCTTCCAGAACAGTCACGAAAATTTGCTCAGCCTCATCCAATATTTCCTACGCATATCTAGATACCCTCACATCCTTTTGCCATTCCAAAGGAAAGGCGGGTTCATCATTCTCATTCAAAAAAAAAAGGCCAAGCTCCTTCAACAGCTCGGATCCTAAAAAAGTAATTCTTAAAATCACGAAAAGATTCATCAAATATAGAGAAAACCTTTTTTCCCTGGGAAGCTCAGAAAGAAACCCAAGCGGCTTTCTTCTTAACTACCCCAGGCTTTGTCAAAACAAAGAGATAAAAGAAAAGGGATTGTGAAGCAGGGATACCGAATTCATGATACAACAATTGAAAGATTTTTATGAAACCCCAGGAATTGGGGTGAAGTTGGGACGGAGCAACATTACAGGACCATAACAGGTTGGTCTCAAAATCGGTAAAAGGAAGAGTGATATTCATTTGACTAAAAAAGAAGTCGTAGGCATAGAAAAAAGGGCGCTCTACAGTAATTCGGGTAGAGAAATAGACCCTCTCCTCAGAACTCGGAGATACAAGCTCATAGTTCTTTTCATTACCACCATTACCACAGATCTTATGAAATTGCCTAAGTTGCTGACAGAACTCAGAGTCAACCAACGAAACACACAGAAGAACCATAGAATCCACCCAATCAGCCATGCCCTCAGGGACTTGGGAAGAAGTCTCAACAATATTTTTGCGAGAAGACATGAGGCCAACTAATCCTACAACAAGAAAAGAAGATCGGATTACTAAAAAAAATCTCGGACAAAGGACAAAACAACTCTGCTAGTATGATTCAGACAGCACAAACAACAAAAGGAAAACCCCAGGACCCACACAAAAGGTCCAGGGGCATCCTTTGGAGGCAGTCAGGGAATAAGGATTCAGGAAAACCTACAAAACTAACATCCCAACAAAACTCGCAGAGAGAAACCCTTTGTCAAAAAAAAAAAAGCAGCATCCCAGAAAGCTACAAATCAAAACCGAAATAGCTACCTTCCAAATTCGCAGTCTCAGCTTATCAGCAAGCAAAATAGCAAAACATATAAAGAAGAAGTCATCAAAGATGCCACCCTTTTTCAGAGAAATGAAATCCCCCAGATTAAGCAAAATAACATGAAGAAATAATCGTTATCTTTCACGGAATTCATCAGCAAAAGCTATCAGCATGACAAAAAGGAACAATCTTTTGAGAAAACAAGCAATATGAGCCCTAGAATACAAAGGGACCATTTCAAAAGCAAGAGAAAACCACCAAACAGTAAACAAGCAGGCGCACAGTAATACGAAAAGATTCAGACTTCAAGAGAAAAATCAAAACCCTATCAAAAGCTGAAGGCAAAACAACGAAAGAAGTACAAAAAAAGAAAAACCAACCTGAACGAAGGAGGAAGCCTTGAAGGAGATTGAAAGATGAAATCACCCAGAAATTGCCGAATGACGCTGCAACGCAAGAAATGCAAAATTTAGGCGAAAACAGAAAGCGAGAGAGTAAAGGGGGAAGTTACAAAGAAAAACGAAGAAGAGAAACCGTTTTTGTGTGAGAAATTCAAAATAAATGGGCCAAGGGAAATGGAGCACTAAAAAACAATTAATGAAGGTATTAAACCCTCACACGTTCCCAAGAATAGAACGCTAATACAAAAGCGCGCGCTTTTAGAAGAAAACGTTCCACATTCAAAAAAGGAAGACTCTACAAAGAAAGAAGTTGACAAATGCTCGAGTTCGGCTTCATCAGAGAAGGATTGAAGTCCTAAGACTAAGACTCGACCTCAAAAAGAAAGACCGAGCTCGAGCAGGGGCACTGTTCATACCCTGGGTCGAGCTACCCGACCCGGGATGTTTAGCGACAAGGCGACCGACCTCGACAGGTCCGACTATCCGGCCTCTTCTCAAAGAACTCGGCCAAACTGCCAGGAAAGCCCAGTAAAGGGCCCAAATAGAGGAACACGACCCAAATCCAAAGGCAGTCCAAGCCTATAGAGATAAAGGCAGTTCCCTTGAAGATAAGCTGACCTCACCCAAAGATAAGATAAGATAAGATAAGATAACTAACTTATCTTATCTAAAAAGGTCAGCCCACGCTATTATAAATACACTGGAGCACCCAGGTATAACTCCTACTCTGATTCCACAAAAAGCCTGTTTAATACCCATGCTAACTTAAGCATCGGAGTCTCTTGCAGGTACCCCCCACCCTCCGGTGACGAAGGATCAGCAGTGCAGCCAGTCCCACAAGTCAGACACGACAGCTCCGGCTGCCGCTTATCAGCCGGATACGTCAACTCCGATCAACACAGAAGATCTCGTCCGAGATCGACCTACAGTTTCTGGTAACCCTCGGAACAGGATGGCGCATGCACTCTGCCAGTTCGTTCGGGTCGACCCGACTCCCTGGGAGAAGCTTGATGATTCGAACCCGTAACCACATTTAACCGTTATTCGGGTTGGAACGACCCGATATGTGGGCTCACTCCCCCAGTGGAGGTAGCTGAGTGCGTTGGAATACGGCGTGAGAGAGTGTGCATTTTTTTTCCAATTTGGTAATTAAGAAGAAAGAGTCTTAGTTAACGAAATACACAATCATTAACCGTAATTAATTTTAACTTAAGAATTTATAATTTTT
This sequence comes from Arachis ipaensis, assembly GCF_000816755.2. Taxonomy (NCBI): domain Eukaryota; kingdom Viridiplantae; phylum Streptophyta; class Magnoliopsida; order Fabales; family Fabaceae; genus Arachis; species Arachis ipaensis. Next base: position 50,522,684 of record NC_029791.2, read on the forward strand.
TTATATAACCCCATTAGTTTTCAGATCTAACAAAAAAATCAGCAAGAAATTAAATTTTGCAAAATAATTTCTCTGACAAAAAAGCAGTCAATAGCCAATCAAAAAAGAGAAGTAACAAGTGATCTATACCGTCGAATAAAAAAATAAGAAAGATCCAACGACTCTCGTCTTTTGGCGCACCGATATGCCAAAATTAAATGCTATGCACACCGAAACGCCAAACACACACGGCACATAAATCCATGCCCAAGTTAGGCTATGCTCGAACTATATAGAGGTCTTTATACAGAAACTTTTCTTTCAAAGAAAGCCCACCCACAACCTTCAAAAAAAAAGGACCAATTCTTATAAAAATTAAAAAATAATTAATCACCCAATTCACTCAATTAATCACTCACATAATTACCTCATGTATCTCCAACAAATTTCTGTCAACTGCTGCTTCCACTGAGTTCATCTTTTATCCCATCACATCCATATTAACATGCGTCATTTGTAACATGTGTCCTCGTCATTTTAGTAGGTGCTGAAAAATTTTCATTTCAACACCATAGCATTGGCCAGAAAATAAAACCAAGTAGACCATAAAGTGATACTACTACATTATTGCATATATTTGCATCCTCTTCGATCAAACATAGGATAATTTGACTAATTTATGCAATATGAATAACGTGAACTAATAAATTGAGACTAAAAAAAAATAATAATAAAATAATTTATTGGTAGGTCCCAAATTCAAATGAGACTCACACTTTAAATAAAAAAAAAGTGACCCAAAGCCACATAAAAGAAAAATAAAAGAAAGAGTATTAGTGTCTTCTATATTTTGAGAGAAAGAAAATAAAAACAGAGAAGAAGAGAGTTTCGGCATCGAGAAGAGAAGAAAAAAAAGAAAAAGAAAAAAAACAGTCTAATGTTATACATATTAAATTGATAAACTTTCTCCATTTTTTTATGAAATTTTAGTATGTTATTCATGGTGTAGAAATGAACATTAGAATATAACTTCCTACTTGTATTGTCTTCTCTTGTGTCTGATTTGAGATACCCACTTTGTAGAAGATTTATGTTGATTCTATCAGTTTTGACGATGTATTTTATTAATTATTGATATGTGTGCCCTAGTGCTACTAGAAAGACTGATTGTACACCTATTATTTTGATAGTAAAAGATTCTACTAGACTAGGTCCCGCGGATTTTTTGTCCCTAGTTTTGGGAATTTTCCTACGATATAAAATTCTAATGTTTAATTATTTAATTTCTGCCATTATATTTGCTACTTGTAGTATCTTTGGAGTTACCTATTTAAATTGCACAAGTTGTAAAAAAATTATTTTTGGTGCTTCTTCTGTTAGGCAGGTTCTTGTTGAACCTCAATTTTTTCAACAAAATAGTATTCAGAGCTTTGGTTGTTTATTTTTGCACTAATTAAATGAAGGAAAATACTCATGAGGCAAATATGGTCAAATTGAATTCCAAAAATTACTCGATTTAGAAGACCCTTATAGAAGATATGTCGTATAGAAAGGACTTGTATGATCCTGTGGAGGGGGATAAATCCAAAGGTACTAAATCTGATGCTGAATGGAAGAAGTTGAATCGGAAGACAGTTGCTTTGATTAGGCAATGGCTCGATTTTAACGTGTATCCATATGTTGACACCGAAACGAATTCCAAGAAGATGAGAAAAAATTGAAAGAGTTATACGAGAGAAAGAATGTGCAAAACAAAACATTCTTTATTAGGAAGCTTGTTAATATGAGGTATATTAAAGGTAAATCAATGCCGGAGTACTTAAGTATTTTTCAGGAGACGATAAACTAACTGACAAATAATGAAATCACTTTAAATGATGAATTGCAAGCCTTGTTGTTGTTGAGTTCTTTACCTGATAGTTGAAAAGTTCTGATTGTAACACTGATTAATTCAACTCCAAAAGGAAAGTTGACGTTAGCAATGGTTAAAGAGAGCATGTTGAATGAAGAAGGCAGAAGAAGAGAGCGAGGTTTGATTAATGCCTCCTCCCAGTTAGAAGTACTTGTTTCAGAGTTACAGGAGAGAAGTCAAAGTAGAAAACCTCAGTTCTGATAGGTTAGAGAGTCGAAGCAAGTCAAGAGGAAAGTACAAGCTAAAAAAGGAGTTCATTTGTCACCACTGTGAAAAGCCAGGGCATATTAATAGGTATTGTAGGTTCTTGAAAAGAGAACAATAAAAGGGATGAAACGAAGACAAAAGTAAAAATAGTGATAAAGAAACTGTTACTATTGTTTATAAAGATGTTCTTATCACATATGATGGAAATTATGTTAATCTTGTCTGTGATGATTCCACTTGAATTATGGACTCTGGTGCCTTATGTTATGTCACTTCGAGGTGTAATTTTTTCACTTTTTATACTGTTGAAAATTTTGTTAAGATCAAATTGAAAGATGAAGGAGTATGTGATATCATTGGTATGGGTGATATGTGGCTTGAAACCAACATGGGATGCAAGTTGCAGTTGAAGAATGTTAGGCATGTGTCAGATATGTGGTTCAATCTGATTTCAGTGAAAGCATTGGATCAAGAGGGATATTGCGCTTCTTTTGGTAGTGAAAAATGTAAGATTATCAAAGGTACTTTCATTGTTGTTAAAGAAGACAATAGTGTGCAAGAAAATTTGTGCAAAAAAGAGGTAAATGTAGCTGACTTCTGATTTGTAGCATATGAGTCTTAGTCACTTGAGCGAAAAAAGACTAAGTGTCTTAGCCAAGAAGCACTCACTTTCCGAAATATACAACTTTAAATACTTGTACTCATTGTTTTGTTGGAAAGCATGCTAGAGTATCATTTCATAGTTCTGGACCTTATAGAAAATCACATGTTCTAGATTTAGTTCACATTGATGTTTGCACTATGGATGTTAAGACACTAGACAGTGCATCATACTTTGTATTTTTATTGATTATTGTTCTCAAAAAATGTGAACTTCTATTTTGAAATCTAAAGGCCAAGTGTTCGGTATCTTCAAACACTTTCATGCAAGTATTGAAAGAGAAATAGAAAAAAATTGAAATATGTTTGAACAGATAATGGTAGTGAACACAGAAGTCCATTTGAAGAGTATGTCAAAGGACATGAAATTAAGCTTGGGAAGACAGTTCCTAAGACTCCTCAACATAATAGAGTTGCAGAAAGAATGAATCACACTATCAATGATAGAGTCAGATGTATGCTCTTTTATGAAAAGTTGTCTAAATCTTTTTGGGGTGAAGGGATGAGGACTGTAGTAGATCTGATCAAATTTTCTCTAGTTTCACTAAATGGTGATGTTTCAGAGAAAGTTTGAAGAGGAAAAGATGTCTCTTATAGTCACTTGCGAGTGTTCGGCTGTAGGACTTTTGTTCACATTCTAAGATATGAAAGGTCCAAACTTGATGGAAAGTCAAAGCAGTGTATCTTCATGGGTTATTGTCATGAAGACTTTGGTTACAGATTATGGGATCTGGTGATCAACTGTAATACCCTGACTACCAAAGGCAACATGTGCTAAACCAAACTCAATTCAAAATAAGTTAAGTAAAGCTTATCAAACGAAACTCAACCGGGATAAAAGCGAGAGATCCTCTCTTTCCAAAATTTTGAAAAGTACGCGAATACATAATCAAATGAAGATGTGTATTAGAACTATAGTAAAATTACTAGAAAGTCAAATTGTATTTGAAGCAAATGCAGTTCCGCAAACCAGTAAAAGTACAAGTGAGGTATTAGAACTAAATAGTTGTTAAACTGCATAAGAAATCTTCAAAGTTCCACATATAGATAAGTGTATATCTAGTCAACAGCAATTTTTTTTTTTTATAAAAATCTCAAAATTAGCTGGAATCACTGTCAAGTAAAAGAAAAACTGAATCAACAATTTCTCAAAGAATGAATTCGAAATCCGGAGTTAAAATGCACAACGCAAAAGGACAAGTTCAAAGCTATTTCAATGAATACAGGAATATACATTTTTTTATTATCATTATTTTTTTTACAAATCCATATATATTTGATTCACGGCTTCCCTTTCTATATGAATAGTAACATGTGCATATACTTGTTTAATTTGGAAAGACTTCTATATAATTCACGGCTGTCCCTTTCTGTAATACCCTGACTACCAAAGGCAACGCTTCCGGCTGCGCAACTCTGATAGCTCAGATATTACGATGACACTTATACTATTTAATACTAAAATATGAGCCTGTTTGACACTTTAAACCGCAATACCGCTCCCAAAAATACTTTTACCATACAACGTACATCCATACATACCATACAACTTACAGAAACTCATAAAGAGTACATACATATATATATATATATACATACATATATATAAATATTATTACAAGCATAATCCAATACAATTCCTATCCCTCTTACAGAATATATCAAGATAAAGGCGAGGGTACAATAAACCATAACTAAAACAATACAGAGCATCACAACAACAATTAAATAAGCTCTTCGTAACTTCTGCGCCCATATCCTGAAAGGGGAAAAATGTAGGGGGGTGAGAACATCATCCTCGAAAGGGTTCTCAGTAGAGGCTTTTTGGGAATTACTGTAATAGGATACATGAAGATAATCGCACCAGTGATTCATAACCGTCATATGCCTCTTTTCAAAAACAACGGTTTACAATGAAAGTAAAGTCGGAAATCTTTTCAGAAAGAAGAACCGTTCAATTCTCAAAAACTCAAAAGCCTTTCAAAACGGTTTATCTATGCGGAACCAAAATAGCCTTTCATAATTTTATTCCAAACCAGAAACATAAAACCGAAATCAACCATCAGTTCATCTCTTTCCAACCACGGCGACTTGTCAATAGACATTCAAGTTCTTTCAACGTCATTGAAACTCCTCTAATTGAAACCCTCAAGTCAAATTCAAAGGCATTGCCCTTGTCACATTTAAAACAGCTTTAAAACATAAGTTTCATCTAAATAACTTTTTTTCTGAAAGAGATACAATGTCTTTCTTAAGAAGCAAGACTAAATCACAATTTCCTCTTTAATAATTCATTTCAAAAGCATGAATCATCCTTTTCTTGATAATTCAAATAAAATAGTAGAAGTCTTTAACTCATCATTTTTCCAAACAACCTTTCAATAAAGACTCGGATTTTATAGAAATTCCGGCAGCATCTCTCCTAAAACTTGGACTTTGCCACCCGGTTCGGGTCCCAACAAAAACCATTCCACAATCCTTTTCCAACAGCCCAAAATCCAAAATCAATTCAAAATCAAACTAAATCCAACAGTCGCCTCATTGGCACATCTCAAAGAAACTGTTTCAAAATCACACCAATATCAACCGAATTAACTCATTTCCAAAGCTTTAAAGAATCAGTTCAGCGATAAGTCATTTATCAAAACCAAATCAATTAAAGCACCCCAGGCTGAATTTCAAAAGTATTCTATCTTTCACATCATCAGAATAATTGACACGATTCAAACCAATCCTCAACGGATTAAACTCATATTTCAAGCCTTTAAAGAATCAACTCCAAAACATTACATTTCACAAAGCCGCACAATAATTCAGCCAAACAAACATCCATAATCATTCGAGTCAATCAAATAATACATAAGGTAGATACAATCACTAAATACACCATATCTCACATCAGTATCCATATGTAATATTTCCAATATACAAAATATAGTTTTTGGAAAGCGCCCCTACCTCAAAACACAACTCCATAACCCAAACGCCTCATGGAGTCCTTTCTGCCTCAAACCGAACGGATGGCAACCAAAACCTCAGCTCCAAGCCACTTTCGCAACAGTCTCAACAAATCTAATCGCAACATACAACAACCGAACTCAATCTTATAGCAATTAACGCCACAAACCTCAGCGTGAGATAACAGAATAATAACGAAAAAGCTTTCAAATCGAAACGCTTACCGAATCGAAGGAGGAACGGCTGAACCGGAACAATGGCGTTCTTCAAACCGGTTCAGCGGCAGCCCGGCAGCCACCTCAAGCAGCAGTGGAGACGAATTCCGACCATGACAACCGCGACTACACGACAACGTCATAACCATAAAAACCTAGGAACAGAAAGAATTAGAACCGACTGCAAGGACCCTTACCGGCGGTGGTTTATGCGGCCAAGGCGGTTTTCTCCGGCGGCCATACAGTGGACTACAACCACAGCGGCAGCGAGGTTTTCCGGCTGTCAGAACTCCGGCAACGCAACAGCAAGGACGTTTTCTGGCAGCAGAGGCTTACCAGCGCAACTCAACACAGGACCAGATAGAGCGGTGGCAGCCTCCAGCAACTCCGGCGAGCTCCCTCAACAACGATAACGGTCGGAGCCTCGGTGGCATTGACGATGGCAGGAACGGCGGGGATAGCTTCGCACGGCACGACGGCGCTTGACCCTTCCCCCACCGCGAGCTCTCTGCCTCTCGCTCTCCATCGCGGCGGCGACAGTAAGGGACACGACGATGTGGCTCCAACGGCGCACCACCCATCTCGCGTGTTCCCTGTACGTGATCCCAACGGCAGCAGATCGGCGAGGACGAGCTCCTCTAGCTCGCATACGGCAGCTATTTCCTCAACCCTCTTCTGCGCGAACAGTGGCGACAGCATTGCGGAGATTCGACGGCAGCGGTGCGGGTGACAACTCGCAGGGCTGACGACAGCGATGCGACGGCGGTGGTGAAGCCCGACACGCCGGCGACGCCATTCTTTCCTCTCCTTCCCTCATTCTGGCTCAGTTTCCCCCTTTTTGATTTCCGTTTCTTCTCTGAAGTTGTCGTGTTGCAGGTTTGCTAAAAGGAAGAAGAAAGGGTGGCGGCTGTAAGGAGGGTTGCGGCGCTAAAATAGGGACTTAGGGTGCGTTACACCGAAGGGGATGAAGCAGGGGTGGAGGTGTGGCTGCGCTTTGATTTGGGAAAGGGGAAGTGTTGCTGCTGCTGGGCTCAGGGGAACCGGGTAACTGGGTTAGGGTTTTTGAGTAAAATTAGGGTTAGGGATATTTTAGTAATTTCACTTAAAATCAGGGATAATATAGTAATTGAAACCCCAATTAAATCCAACACTAATTGTATATAGAAAATACTATTTACTCCTCATTTTTACAAATTATTTTCAATAAAATGTCCCAACCAAATAATTAGAAATAATATACTTAATTTCTTTATTTTCCAAAATAACAATATTAATATTTAAAATATTACTTATCTAATCCAAATCATATAAAATCCTTGTTATTTCATAACTATCAACCTTATACTTTAAATATAGAAAATAATCCAATAATTATAAAATTTGATAATAATCATAACTTATCTCAAATCCAATAAATCAAAACTTGCCTCAATTATCTTTAATAAAATAAGCTCTGAAATTAAGGCTATAAATAACTGTAGGATTTGAGACTTGATCATGATAAGACTTTTCAAGTATTCTAGGTCTTACATTCTACCCACCTTATAAAAATTTTCGCCCTCGAAAATTGATACAAAATGAAAGATATTCCATAATAAATACTATTTGCTCCTCATTTTTACAAATTATTTTCAATAAAATGTCCCAACCAAATAATTAGAAATAATATACTTAATTTCTTTATTTTCCAAAATAACAATATTAATATTTAAAATATTACTTATCTAATCCAAATTATATAAAATCCTTATTATTTCATAACTATCAACCTTATACTTTAAATATAGAAAATAATCCAATAATTATAAAATTGGATAATAATCATAACTTATCTCAAATCCAATAAATCAAAACTTGCCTCAATTATCTTTAATAAAATGAGCTCTGAAATTAAGGCTATAAATAACTGTAGGATTTGAGACTTGATCATGATAAGACTTTTCAAGTATTCTAGGTCTTACATCAACAAAATAATTAGAAACCGAGATGTGATTTTTTCTTGAAGACCAAACTATTGAAGATCTTGAGAAGATAGATAAGCCAACAATAATTGTTAGATATTCTGCTGATAATGAACCTAGTCCTTCCACTAGACCTCTTGTTAATGGGGGAGATATACAAGATGATAATGATGGTGATGATTTATTTGATGAACCTACACCTTAACCTGAGGTATCAGATGCAAAAGTTCCACTAGATATTGAAGTTTCACCTGAACCATCAGTTGAGCCTAAGTTGAGAAGATATACTAGAGAGCGTCATCTTTCTCCGAAATACTCATGAGTATGTAATGAGCACTGAGACTGAAGAACCAGAGTGCTACCAAGAAGCTATGTCTGATGAACATAAAGAAGATTGGTTGAAGGCCATGCAAGAAGAAATCAATCCTTGCATGAGAATTATACGTTTGAATTGATGAAGTTGTCGAGTAGTAAGAGAGCATTCAAGAATAAATTGGTGTTCAAATTGAAAGCGGATGAAAATATCTCACGACCAAGGTACAAAGTTTGGTTGGTTGTGAAAGGCTTTGAGCAGAAGAAAGGTATTGATCTTGAGGAGATTTTTTCTCCAGTTGTGAAGATGTCCTCTATTCAAGTTGTATTTGGATTAGCGGCTAGTTTAAATTTAGAGGTTGAATAGATTGATGTGAAGACAGTATTCCTTCATGGTGACATAGATAAAGAAATTTATATGGAGCAACGAGAGGGTTTCGAAGTTAAAGAAAAGGAGCATCTTGTATGCAAGTTAAGAAGAGCGTATATGGGCTGAAGTAAGCACCAAGGTAGTGGTACACGAAGTTTGATTCCTTCGTAAAAGGTCATGGGTATGGTAAGACTTCTTCTGATTATTGTGTGTATGTTAAGAAATTCTCTAATGGTGATTTTATAATTCTCTTGTTTTATGTTGATGACATGTTGATTATTGGTCATGATGCTAAGAATATTGAAAGTCTTAAGAAAGACTTAAACCAATTCTTTGCTATGAATGATTTGGGTCCTGCAAAGAAAATCCTTAGCATGAGCATCACTTGTGACAGGAAGAATGGGAAATTGTGATTCTCACAGCAGAAGTATATTGAGAAGGTTTTAGAGAGGTTTAACAAGAGTAATTCCAAACCTGTTAGTACTCCACTTGCTAGTCATTTCAAGCTGAGTTTGTAGCAATGTCCTACAAGTGAGAAAGAAAAATAAGAAATGAAGAAGATTCTATATGCATTTGTGGTTGGCAGTTTGATATATGCTATGATTTGTACCAGGCCGGATATTGCTCATGCTGTTGGAGTTTTTAGTCATTTTCTCTTTAATCCTAACAAGAAACACTGGCAAGCAGTGAAATGGATTCTCAGATACCTTAATGGTATTTCCAGAGTTTTTTATGTTTTGGGAGTGGCCAACTTGTGTTAGGTGATTACACAGATGTAGATATGGTTGGGGATCTTGATTCAAGGAAGTTTACTTCTGGTTATATGATGACTTTTGCAAGGGAAGCTGTATTATGGCAATCTCGACTTCAGAAATGTGTTACTTTATCTACTACAGAGGCAGAATACGTTGCTATTGTTAAAGCTTCTAAGGAACTTTTGTGGATAAAGAAATTTCTACAAGAGTTAGGCATCAATCAAGAGAAGCTTGTATTATTTTATGACAGTCAAAGTACTATCCATCTCAGTAAGAATTCAATATTTCATTCTAGATCGAAGCATATAGAGGTGAGGTATCATTAGATACGTCAAGTGCTTGAGATGAAGTCATATGCACTTAAGAAGATCTATACTAATAACAATGATCCAGATATGATAACTAAGAGTTTACCTGCAATGAAGTTTGATTCTTGCAAAGAGAAAGCGAAATTAGTAGAACAGCCTATTCTGACTTAAGTACGTGAGAGAGATTTATTAGTGGGTCTCCAACTCAAGTGAGACCCACACTTTAAATAAAAAGGAAAAGAAGTGGCTCAAAGCCATATAAAAGAAAAACAAAAGAGAGAGAGAGTATTAGTGTCTTCCATATTTTAAAAGAAAGAAAACGAAAACAGATATGGAGAGAGGGTTTTGGCATCGAGAAAAGAGAAGAAGAAAAAGGAAAAGGGCAGTCCAATGCTTCACACATTAAATTTGTAAACTTGTTTCATTTTTTATGAAATTTTAGTATGTTGTTCCTGATGTAGAGATAAACATTATTAGAATATAATTTGCTAGTTGTATTGTCTTCTCTTTTGTCTGATTTGAGATAGTCACTTCGTGGAGGGTTTATGTTGATTCTATCAGTTTTAATTATGTATTTTGTTGATTGTTGAGATGCACTAGTGCTACTAGAAATACTGATTGTGTACCCATTATTTTGATAGTGAAAGATTTTACTGGACCAAATTTGGTGGATTTTTTTGTCCCTCTTTTGGGGGATTTTTCCACGATAAAAAATCTAGTGTTTGATTATTTAATTTCTGCTATTATATTTACTACTTAGAGTATCTTTGGAGTTGTCTATTTAATTGCACAGGTTGTGAAAAAATTATTTTTTGTGCTTCCACTATTAGATAGATTCTTATTGAACCTTAATTTTTCTAACACAATTTAGCAATGTCTTTTTTGTATTCCTTATAGATAAGTTCTAGCATTTTCGGTATCTCTTTTGTATGGTACTTGTAACAAGACTTGTACAGAGACATAGAGATACATAAATGTATTTGAACATATTGATAGGAAAACAAACACAGTAAATCCTGAGATAATTTTATGTATTTTTAATCTTTATCTCTGTATTTATATTCTAGAATTTAATTTTAATATATTGACGGTGTAAAATATTTTACGCAATCATTTAATTACATTCATTATTTTAGATAACTTTTTAAGCAATGAATATAAAATATAATTATTTGTAGTGAAGTATTATTACGTAATTAGATATACTTGTAATGCTATATCCTATCGCATATAAGTTTAGTATGACCTATGGATAAGCTTCATTAATATGTGCACCAAGATAACTGCAATTTCCAATAGTGCTGAAAAGTGTTATACAGGCCATAATATGTAACCAAAGGAGGGATCATAAAAGTATAATATATCTGGCTTAACTTTTATATAAGAGCAAACTTGAGTTTATTTGAGAGCCAGAGATCCTATTACAGCGACTCTTTCTCCCTCACTGCACAAAATATATATTACTATACAAGTAGGATAGGAGCCTACAAATATTGTACACGAAAAGCAAGAGGGACCGCAGACGAAGCTGCACTGTGTAGGAATCGAAATTTTCCATACAAATTGAAGGTCAGTCGCTAAACATATGTCGAGTCTGGATTATGATGTAGGAAATGAGCAGCAGAGTTTGTTTCCAGTGGAAATGAACATGGATTGAGTTCGTCGTCCCGACTTTTCTGGTAAAGAAGATTTGTGAATGCATTTGTCACCTGCGGGGTTCTAATCTGCTTGATTTGGATGCAGATTACCTGCAATCATTTTGTTAATTGTAATAGCATAACAAGAAGGAGGAAATTGGAATAGATTTGATGATTTTCCTAGTAAAAGTGAATAATACTTCAGTTCACTCTTCACATAAGAAGAACCAGAAAGTGAAAAAGAAAAAGAGACGCAGAAAGAAAGCATGTGATGTGACGAATCTAACTGCAAAGAACAATTGGAAAGAAGAATTTTTATGCTTTAGTTTCCGAAATCATAATTCAATTCATTAATAATAACACAAGGTGTTCCAACACATGGATTTGAGTTTACAATAGAATTGAATTCATTACTCTTGCTCAAAATGTTTTCAAACACCTTGTGAATGATTGGAAAATAGGACACATGAATGAAAATGGCTGGCAGGATTTATACATAAGATGATTCTGCAAGTAAAAAGAACTAAGTGCTTTGAGAAATCTCACCCAGTTTGAGGTAGACGTGTCCAATTCATTAATCTGTGCGACTGAGGATGATTCTGCAAGTATGATGAACTGGCTCCTATTCCACTCTCATCATCTACAAATGGCTCTGCATAACTAGAAGACGGGGGAGACCATACTGGAACTACTCCTCCATCCCTTTCTCTCCTAGTACTACTTGAAGATTCTGCTGTCGAATCTTCAGCCGCATTTCTCAGCCACGCTGTAGTATTATTATGCTGTACTTGTGTGTTTCTATTAACATTCTGCAACACTCCTTGGTTCACCGTCTCTCTTGCATTTTGTTGTGCAGTTGCATTAGTTGGCACTTCAGCTCTGCTTTCTTCTGCCAAGTTTCGAAGATCTGAGGAAGCCTCTTCCTCTTCCACCCTCACCAGGGAAGAAGTCATACTGGGGACCATCTGATCCTCGTAACGCCTAGGACCAACCGGGGGATTGTTCCTAACAGGTTCATGGCTTTCCTCCATCTGTATGTCTTCAGGGAAAGCAATGGGGGCCAATTCGGTGGAGTCTCCAAGCCCTTCCTCAACTCCATTTTCGATTGCTGCTCTTGAAGCTGCTTCTAGTTGCCACATTTGTATAAGTGCTTCTTGAAGTCTTGCTTTTGCTGCATCTATTCCTACAATTGGAAGAGGGTAGTTAGAACCAAGTTCGATTCCAGCAGCTTGGAGTACAGATTCAGGTGCATTCCATGGATGATGTATCCATTCAGTTGGCAATCTAGAAAGTTCAGGAAGCCAGCGCCGAACATATTCTCCATTTGGATCAAACTTGTATCCCTCAAACTGGAAAATCCAACAATTGAAATGAGTACACAAATAAGTCACTAGAAATATATCATCTTCAAGAATTTGACAGCATCATATAAGTCAAAATGCCAATATCAAAGCTTATTATCACAATCTCAAAATTCAAGCCTATTGCCATAGAAATTGGAGTTACAAGGACATGAATTAAAAAAATTGCAACCAGAAAGAACAAAGGACCATTCAATTTGCAAAGTTGTGAATAATCACATATTTGACCATATACATAGGTCACTGGAATGCATGATTAGTCCAAATTTTTCAACAGGGAAGATTCAGAGGGGGGAAAAAAGACATTCTTTTTATGCTTATTTTGTAGTTCACCTTGGAAAACATATCAATGGCAGATAGAAGAATATAAACTTCGTAAAATCTATATAAATGAAAGAAAGTGTATCTGGATTATGCATAACAAGACACAGATTTCCTTTTAGCGATCCAATATCCAAAAGAATAAGAAACATGGAAACAGATTATCATCCATCCAAATGACCAATATAAATCTAGATTATGCATCTTCTATACATAAGCAGCGTCTTCTTTACCTGTGGATTATCTATTCGGTCGAATTCACGGCCATCAGGAAGAGTACCAGATATGTACTGCCAACCAAGAGCATCGCTCTCAAGATCTGCATCCAAGAGCGTATCCCAAAAATATTTCATTCCCCATCTCCAAGGAAGCTGCAGAACCTTCACAAAGAAACTGGAAACCACGACACGAATTCGATCATGCAGCCAGCCAGTGGCCCATAGCTCTCGCATGCCAGCATCCACCAAAGGATAGCCTGTCCTGCCTTGTCGCCATGCCTTGAAATGGCTCTCGTTTATAACCCAAGGAAAGAACTTAAGGTGGCCTAGAAGAGGCCTTTCATGACTATAAGGGTGGTTGAAACTGATGTACCTTGAATATTCTCTAAGACCAATAGACTTAAGAAACAAATTCACACTTTCTTCACCAGCCTGGTTTCCTTCATTGGCCCAAAGGACTTGCTTGATTCGGACGAGATGGAAAACTTTCTTGACACTCACCTCGCCAAAATGCAAATGTGGGGAGAGGAATGAGGTTGTGGCACTATCGGCCTTCCTGCGATTCTTTGCATACTCAATCAGGGGACCGTTTATAAATGCTGTTAAGGCCTTATCAGCATTGCTCCACCCTGGTGACCATGCTCGTGCAAGAAGTGCATTGCTTGCTTTCTCGGATTCATCTTCAAACACCAGTGTATCACCCTGACACCTTGATACATCTCCTGAAAAGACCGAAAGAGTTGTATTTAGCACGTGAATATCAGTATCTAGACAAATGATTTATGATAACCGATAATCCTCAGGAAAAAACGTGCATTGCATATGATGCTTTTATTTATCTATTTTCTTTCTAGTGTAAAAAGAACAATCTTTGCCTTTTTATTGAAAAATACTTTTCACCATAGCATGACCCATCAAAGAACTAATCACATAAACACAGATTTTGCAGAATAAGCCAATTATGATATCAGTAGCTAGAATTCAACATCTCTATAAGAATATATTGAAATAAAATAACAATCATTGAACAAGCATATTTTGATGCCTATTAGTTTGGTTTAGTTTACACTTTTTCCCCATAAAAGGCCACAACTATCCTCTGCAGGAAGAGTTCCAGTATGAGCTGGAAACATGCACATCATAGTGGGACTAACTCTTCAAGTGGAGAATGTTTCCATCAACATGACGAACCTAAGAGGGTAAGACCTTGCTTAAGGGGAATCAAGCATCTAACACTTGAACCAACTCCATTTTGAGGATGCTTTTGAATTCATCTTTGATGCACCGTCAATTTAAAAAGAAAAATCCAAAAATGTAATTATGTATTGCCACGTTAACAAAATAATTTTAGCTTGCTCACCCATCACCTTAAAAAAGTAGTTAAGTATATATAGCTCCTAGTTCAAACAATAGTTATACGAAACGCAATACGGTACGCACATGTAAAATATGTTATGTGGGAAGTATACCCACGACGTTGCAATATACAAATGAATTGTGAATTGGTGGGCGAATTGGCATGCAATATGCACCTAATCAGTGAATTCATATAACTGTGAATTTCAATGGTGAGAGAGAGAAAAGGTAGACCTGGAATAATCCTTTTAGGTGGGAGAAGAGGTGCTTGTGGGTCATAAGGCATGCTAAGGCATCTTTCCCAAAAAGCAGAAAAAGTTGTGAATGGTTGGCCATTGGCATCATTGACATCCCACGGCTCATATAACAAATCGGAATTGAAGGAACGAACGGTTATGCCTTGTGCAGTCAGAACCTCCTTTGCTCTGTGATCCCTGATAAGTGACAATGGATCTGCAAACAACCACACAAATTTCCCAAAAATTAAATAAATAAATGAACATTTAGACAAAGTTCTTTTTCCACCCTGTCCTATAATATATTATTATTTCGGTTTGCAAACACCAAACGATGAATTCAGGTAACGTATCATCATGAAGCTGAAACAGAGATTATGAAAAAGAACCAAAAAAGATAAATAGCGATCACAGATGAACATGATAAAGCATCTTAAATGACTCGTTAAGAAACGATATGGACTCATAAATACCAAAAAAGTAATGTCACGTTTCCTAAATTGCTGCCATACCATAAAAAGTAAGAGACAAGTTAAACAAATAATAAACTATTCGAATTGATACAAACAAGAATCCTATAATATTGCATAAGTTGTTTCATTACTAAACTTACCAAAATCCTTTGCATCATATATATGCAGTAGAGCTTAAATTGATAGAACTTACGCAAATTTGAATTAGTAACATAGTAGAACCGATTCAAGAAATTAAACTTATAAAGTTTGATAACCATTAAAAGGAAGAATAGATAAGTTACCATATAAATGGTTAAAGAAGAGTTGAGTAGCTCCAGTGGACTTAACAACATCCAAAAGAGAAGAAACACTATCAGTGGATCTTTTAGTGATGAGAGGGGTACCAAGGCTTCTAAGAGAAGAATCAAGGTGAGCCAAGCTGTTCTTTAACCACCACCTTGATACCCTTCCGGGGTAGTATTGTCCTTCTTCCTCAGGTGCATATATGAACACAGCAACTACTGCTCCAGCTCTAACACCTGCAGCTAGTGCTGGGTTATCCTCTACCCTCAGATCTCTCCTGAACCATACTATGCTGCAACCACCACCCCCTGACATAATTTCCTAAATTACCCCTACCACTATACACACTATACTATATGCTATCCTGTCCTATACTATATATGTACCAGATCTCTTAACCATGCCAATTACCGAGAAATAAATGCTGTTTAGCTTTTTTCTCTCTCTTTCTGCTTCCTTTTATTTAGTTCCTTTCTAAGCAAAAAGAGGTAAAAGAAAAAGCAGAGTTTGATATTTGAGCCTTGCCACTTATCTTCTTTCTTTACTTGTTTCTCTCCAACACTTTGGGGGGTGGACAATCTTTGGAAGAAAAATTCTCCAATTATCTTTGGGGTTCTTTTACCCAAGTTGCAACATGGGGAAGATGATGAGAGACACTGAGAAAGGTCCAAGGAGAGAGAGAGAGAGAGAGATAAAATAGAATGAAGAGCAATTGAAGAGGATTGGTTAACTGAGTGGGGATACAATGAATGGAATTGATAGACAAACTGCAGCCACAACTTTTTTTCTTTTCTTTCTATTTATTTATTTATTAATTTTTTCCTGTTTGTGTATTTTACTTACAATTCAGGCTTTTTTTTTCTTTTTTATTTTTTTCTCTCTCTGTATTATCCTATGGAATGGAACAAAACAAACAAACTCACATCCACGTCTCTAGTTACTTCTGTTCATATACTTCTATACAATTTGACATGGATGGAGAATCAAAAAATGATAGATTAAAAATCATAATGTATATCTTTTTTTTAAACTTAGCTCGCACCAGCATTTGCCGGGGACCATGCACATTATCTTCCGCTCCTACTGTTGTAACTTCCTTCCTATTCTCTGGTGTTCATGTAATCTTTGTAGTCAGTGCATATAAAATTTAAAATTTAAAATTGTTGCACCCTAGTTAAGAAAAATAAATTAATGTTTCCCAAAATAGCATGTACAGATTTGATCACTGAGAGTATCAGTTTCTCAGTTTCTCACTTTTTCTTACTATTAATGGAATTGCAAATCTATGCACCCAAAGATTAAAAAAAAATGAAATATCTCTCATTAGCTTATTTTCTTTCCTAATAAAATTACACATTCAAGTTTTTTTACGAATCAAGTCTAACTAAGTTAAATAATAAGATTTAGAATAATGCTAACTATAACTGATTTTTATTATATTAAATCAACTTAGTTGAACTTGATTAACAAAAAAATTTGGATGTGTAACATTATTCTTTTTTCTCTCTAAATAATTAAACCAACAATGAGACATAGCTTAAAAATTTTGGTTACATGCAGTGTGTTTAGTATATTGTTGGTGCTTATTTTAGAGGAAAGTATATTTTTTTTTTTGTATTATAATGAAAAATATTAGGAGTTTATATTTTTTCTAGAAAAAGTTTATGAAGCCAGCACTTTTATTAAAATTTGGTCAACACTTAACCAGCAAAAGAAAAGTGAGTAATCTCACACCATTAAATGAAATCTCACACCATTAAAAACACCAATGATGTCTAATTGATGGCTACAAATCACAAAACTTGCTGGTCTCCTAGCACTCCTCTTTTTTTTATTCATATTAGTAAATATTTTAGNTAATTTTGGTTTAGAGTTTAGTTTTAGTATTTAAAGTTGGTCAAGTGACCAAAAATGATAAATTTTATTGATTGCATATTATTTTTCTAACATAATGCTTTGTTGATTTGTTATAGGAACAAGTTTTTTATAATTAAATTCAATTAAGTTGGTCTAATATTTTATTAGTACTAGTGTTAAACATGTGTGATGCACGATCTTACATTTAAATCTGACATGATAAATCGAAAATAATATTTTATAATCATAAATTTCTCGAGTTTAGTATAACACTATCATCGTCCTTATATAATAAACGTACTGAACATGCTGTTTTATCTTTATTCAAAGTAAAATGCAAATGGAATAGTTTGAAGTCTATAATATTCTTGAACTATAAGGAAGAGACATGAAAAAATAAGAACATATATAACTGTAATAGTAGCATGTCAAATTTATACTAAATTTTATATCAAAAGGCTATCTTACTAACCTCATTAGAAAATCAATTGGCATATAATGTTGTGCTCCCTGTTACACATTTTATATCAAGTCTGAAAGTAGAGTTATAGATAAATTAGTTATATCTATAGTAAAGATTTGTACAAAAGTATAAATCATAACATGTTATCAAAATGAAAATAATATTTTTCTTACCTAAATATTATTAAAAACTTCTTTAAACATGACATTTGTTGTTGATGACTTTGGAATGTCATCCTCATCCAGAATTAGAACCTTGAGGCCACTGCGACTCTTAACTCTTGACAAAGCAACGTAAAGTTGTCTATGAGTGAACACTAATTTTGGCAAGTAAAGCCTTACATGTGATAATGATTGACCATAACTCTTATTAATGGTCATTGCAAATCACACTGTTAATAGAAATTGTTTCCGTTGGAACTTAAATGGCAATCATGAATATGAAGAGATCAAGTTCATTCTTGGAATGTACACTTTGTCGCCAATATTTCTATCTGTCACTACCATCGCTCCAATTTTATTGTTGCCAAGTTTCTTAATTATTATCCTTGTCCCGTTGCATAAACCTGAAGTCTGGTCTATGTTTCACAATAGCATTACAGCAACTCCTGGCTTCAAAGTCAATTTGTGATTGGGTAGTTCCAAATATTTGATGTCATTTAGAAACTATGGTGTGAACCACTCTTGTTGTATATCTTCATTCTCATCAGCTTGACATGTTGTGTCAGAACTTAGATACTCCTTTTCCATCATTAGGAAGATTGTCAAGACGAAATCGTTTACTTTCTCGACACTCTCAAGCGTGGTGCAAGAATTGTCCTACTCTAAAAATACCTGTAATCTGACATGTTTTGGAACAAATCTAGATATGCAAAGTCTACCAAATGAGAGAGAGGTTCATCAGCAGTTGTAATCAGCTGATGATTTGAAATTTCAACTTCTGACTCATCACCAACAGCAGAACTAATATTTTCATTTCCAACATCAAGTATCCAATTAACAAATCTCTTTATTTCACCATCATGTTGATCTAAAGAAGACATTAGAAGCCTCATATTCGTCTGTAGATTCAGAACCTTACAGAACGAGCACCGATGAAATGAGTTAATAGCTGATGACAATATATTGTGTCTACTCCCTTTCAGAATCACCGAAAGTATCTGTCTAAAATCACCTCCTAGAACGACAACCTTACCACCAAATGGTTGATGTGTCTTATGTTGATCGGTAATTGACATAAGATCCCTAAGTGTCTAATCAAGTGCTTCAGAGCACATTTTATTGAGTATTGGAGCTTCAGCCCAAATTATTAAGCTACTTTGGATGAGCAGCTCAGCCTTCAAACTGCCATGCTTGATGTTGCAAGTAGATTCATCAGTAATTGTAATGGGTATTGAAAACCTAGAATGAGCCGTTCTGCCACCAAGTAGGAGTAAAGATGCAATTCCACTGGATGTGACATTTAAAAAATCTTTTCTCTAGACCAAATAGCAGAAAAAAGTCCATTCCAAATAAATATCTTACCGCACCACCATGCCCATAAACGAAGTAAAAACTACCAGAGTTTGTAATAACAGCATTGAGTATCTCATTGAATACTAACCTTTACTCACGAGTCATCTTTTGTTCTGTATATAAGTTTGTATGAGTCAACTCATTTGTGTCATATGCTAACTCCTCCTCTATTAGCTTATTCTGAAAAAGGCAAACATCAGACATCTTAGGATATGACATTGCTTGATAGTCTCTTAAAGATCTCGCATTGTTATTGAGTATCCTCTCAATCTCAATAAGGCTGAGGTTTTTCAATTCGTCATCAGTCATGTTTAGTCCTAGCAAAAGCACATGATGGTTTTATGAAATATTTAATAAGTAATTCCAAAATAAAACCATTAATATTATTAATAAAAATAAAAGTAATAAGAGAATACAATCTTGATATTTAAAAAAGACATAGAAAATACCTTAGTTTTTCAATGCTTTTCTCCTCGCATATAGTATCCCGTCAGCTAATAATGTCCAACTTGCATTTCAAACACGCTCTGGGTTGCAAATGCTATTAGATATCAGTAGCATTACAAATAATTTTCTCAATTGATGACCAGATGCAAGTTCAGATACCTCATTAATAGCTGCAATAAATTTCCTATCATCATACAGTTGATGCATCACTATTTCGTGGTGCATTTTATGCTAAATTGAGGGATTTTATCACCTTTGCTCATACTTATTCAATGAAATGGCATGGTTTCATCATTTTCTCCTAACTTGTGCTTAGGAGTGAAAACATACTTTTTAGGCCCTTAATCAGTTAATTTTAATTCACCTATGATTCCACTAGATGCCTTGATGTGTTTGTTAGTGAATTCAGCATTGAAAATGTTAAGCATGGATCAAAGAAATGAAGAGAAAAGCATGAAAAGTGGAGAACTCATGGAAAATCAAGGATTTGGAGTGCACACACCGACGAGCACGCGTGGAATATGAAGTCGCATGGCGACGCGTACGCGTGACATGACGCGTACGCGTGGGAAGTAAAAATGCCAATCGACGCATACGCGTGACCCATGTGTACGCGTCATAGCTCGCACGTGACCTCATTAAAGTGAAAATACTGGGAGCCATTTCTGAGCTTTCCAGGCCCAAATCCAACTCATTTCTGAGCATATTACATGCAGAAATCAAGAGGAGTCAAGGGGGGAGGGGAGCACATAGTTTAGTTTTGATCATCCTTTACTTAGTTTCTAGAGAGAGAAGCTCTCTCATCTCTCTAGAATTAGGTTAGATGTAGATTAGGATTTCTTGGATCTAGGTTTAATTCATGCTTTGATTTACTTTTTCTTTACAAATTCTTGTTCCTCTACTTCTACTTTCTTAGTTTAGTATTCTATTTCTTGTATTTGTTCACTTTGTTGTTGATGCACTCTTGTTCCTTTTATTTTCCTTTAATACAATTTATGTTTAATTTCTTTTATTGTTGATTTGAGTTGTTATTAATTCCTTGCTTTGAGTAGTTGTGGATTTATATTTCTTGCAATTTTATTTTACCTCTCTTTTGTGCCTTCCAAGTATTTGATTAAATGCTTGGAAGGATGTTAGAGTAGATTTTTGTGTTCTTGGCTTGGGATGGTAACGTAGGTGAAATTGAGTTGCTAATGTCCAAGTGTTGATAATTGGTGTCCATTGACTCTAGCTTTCCCTAAATTAATTAGTGAGAAAGTTAGGACTTATGGATTAGGATTGATGTAGCTCATTTGACTTTTCTCCATTCGTTAGAAGATGACTTAATGAGATTAATCCTTGCAATTATCATGTTGTGGTTAGTGACAAGGATATAGACCCTTAACCATCAACCCTTGCCAAGACTTTTTTACATTTGAGTTCCATTTACTTCATTGCCATTTATCTTTCATGTTCCTTATTCAAAACCCCAAAAATACTTGTCCCATAACCAATAACAAGAACACTTCCCTGCAATTCCTTTGAGAGACGACCCGAGGTTTGAATACTTAGGTTATTTTTATTGGGGTTTTACTTGTGACAAATAAATTTTTGATTGAGGAATTGTTTGTTGGTTTAGAACTACACTTGCAACGAGATTTTATTGGTGAAATTCTATACTGACACATAATTTTCGCTCATCAAAATGGCGCCATTGCTGGGGAATTGCAAATGTGTGCCTTGTTATTGGTTATTGTACATATGTTGATATTGTGAATAGTTTGCTCTTTTGTTGGTTTGCTAGTTTTGGTTTAGTAGTTGTTTCCTTTATCTCTTGTAGTTTTTGTTTTTTGTCTTTCCACTATGAATTCTCACCCTTTTTGCTATGAGTTTAGTTATAATTATGTTGTAGAAAATGGAAATTTCAATGAGAATGTGCATCTAGGATAGAACAATCAAAGGTGGGAGGAGCCACAAGCATATAGACAACCTTCTTGGAAACAACCTCCTCCGGTCTCTGTTCCGAGGGTTACCTGAAACTGTAGGTCGATCTCGGTCGAGATCTGCGGTGGAGGCCGGAGCTGACGTGTCCGACTTGTTGGACTTGGTGGTGCTGTTGATCCTTCGTCACCAAAGGGTGGTGGTACCTACAAGAGACTCTGATGCTTAAGTTAGCATGGGCTTGAAGTAGGTTTTTTGTAGAATCAGAGTATGAGTTATACCTGGGTGCTCCAGTGTATTTATAGTAGTGTAGGCTGACCTTTCTAGATAAGATAAGTTAGTTATCTTATCTTTTATCTTTAAGTGAGGTCATCTTATCTTCTAGGGAACCGCCCTTATCTTTCTAGGCTTTAACTGCCTTTAGATTGGGTGGTGTCCCTTCATTTGGGCCTGTTTGGGCCCCTCTGGCGATTTGGCCAAACTCTTTAAGAAGAGGTCGAGGAATCTAGACCGTAAGAGGTTGGTCGACTTGTCTTTAATCAACCCAGGTCGTACAGCTCGACCCAGGATATGAATAGTGCCCCCTGCTTGAGTGCGGTCTTCCTTTTGAGGTCATGTCTTTTTAGACTTCGATTTATTTTTGGAAAAGTCGAGCTCGAGCATTCTTTTGTTGATCTCATTGTAGCACTCCTATTAGTGGCTTGAATGCGGAACGTTTCCTCTTTTATTTACGGCCCGCGTTTTTACTTTTTCTTGGAAACGTGCAAAGGTCAAAAACTCATTAACTCTTTGCCGTTTCCTTTGCTTCCCTCTTTGTATCTTCATTTTGAATTTCAAAGCCTTTTCCCTCAGTTTTTCTTTTCTTCGCTTACTGTAACTTCTCCCTTCTCCTTACCCTTCTGTTTCTGGGCCTTCGTGTTTTCTTTTTCTTCACTTGCAAAGGCGATTGTTGGCGTCGTTTTGGTCGTTGCTTCAGTCTCTGATCATTTATCATCTCCTCTCCACTTCAGGTTAGTTTTTCATCTTCTCTCTCTCTTTTATTTTTCACACCGTTCTCTTTTTTGCTTATGCTTTGTTTGGGCATGAAAAAGTTTTGATTTTGCTCGGATTCGTGTTAGAAAGTTTGAATCTTTTCTGCGTTGTTGTGCCTATAGTGCGCGCCTTGAAGGTTTTCTTGCTTTGTTGCTTGTTTCTGCCCCTTTTACTTGATTTCTTTATGTGTAGATCTTTTCCTGTTTATAGCTTGAAGTAATGAACTGTTAATTTGAAAAAGGTTGTATCTTTTTTATGATTTCTGCGTGGTCTGTCTGATGTTGATGGTTTGCTGTTTTGTATGGATCGCCATTTATCAGATTAAGCTTTTGATCTTCTTTGTGTTTTTAGGGCTTAAACTATGAGATTTTTCTTTTTTCTGGATCCTTGCTTTGTTATTGCCTCCAAAGGATCCCCCTGGTCCTTGGTGTGAGTCCTGGGATTTCCTTTTACTGTTGTTTCTGAGTCTTTTAACATTTGCATGCTATTGTCCGAGTTATCTCCATATTTGTCCGAGATGTCTCCTATTTTGTCCGATTTTTCCTTTTTATCACGGTAGGACTAGTTGACCCATGTCTTCTCGCAAAAATATTGTTGAGATGTCTACCAAGGTCCCGGATGGCATGTCTGACTGGCTGGACTCCCTTGTTTTGATGTGTGTTTCCGTGGTTGATTCTGAGTACTGTGTGCGGCTTAGGAGCCATCATAGGGTTTGTAGTAGTAGAGAGCAGGAGAAAAACTACGAGTTGGTAGCGCCGACCCTGATAAGAGGGTTTGTTTTCCTTCTCTGAGTCAGGGGGAACGTTCCTTCTTTTATGCGTATGACTTCTTTTTCAGCCAAATGAACATCACCATTCCTTTTACTTCCTTTGAGACCGACCTGTTGTGGTCCTGCAACGTATCTCCTTCTCAGCTTCACCCGAACTCGTGGGGCTTCATAAAAATCTTCCAACTGTTTTGTCAAGAACTCGATGTTCGACCTTCTCAAACTCTCTTTCTTTACCTTTTTGTCTTGACGAAGCCTGAGGTAGCTAAGAAGAAGGCTTCCTGGATTTCTTTCTGCGCTACCCAGGGAAAGAAAGCATTCTCCATGTATGATGAGTCTTGTAGGGACTTTAAGAACTTCTATTTCAAGGTCCGAGCTGTTGAAGGAGCTCGGCCTTTCTTCTTGGACCAAAATAATGAACCAGCCTTTCCTTTATGCTGGCAAAAGAATGTTGTGGTGTCTAGGTATTCTTGGGAAATATTGGATGAAGTCGAGCAGGCTTTTGTACATGTACTATAGGAAAATTAGGGGGAGCCTCCCCATCTTGATATGAAGAAGTTTTTAGGGGATCCCTCCCTTCTTCGAGCTGAATTGGGTAGCCGCCGATTTCTTTTTAGCCTTGTCTTTGTTATTTTGTTGGTTTTGTCAATCCATCTCTTTCTAATTTGCAATTTTAGTTTTGCTGCTTTATTTTTTCAGAAATGGGGAAGACCACTGATTCCATGAAGGCTTTTAAGAGGGTGAGGAAGGCGACCGCGGCTCAGAACATCTCGGCTAAAGGTTCTAGGGAGGAATCTTCAAAGGCTACTCAGAAGAGGTCGACCTCGGATACTTATGGGTCGAGAAAAGTCATACCGACTCCCCAGGTTCGCCTGGCTTCTTCTGATCCTCCCCAGTCGACCTCTGGTGCTGCTTCTCCTTCTGCTGCCGGTTCTCCTCCCAAGAAGCAGAAGACTGTTGAGCCCTACGACTTGGACGCTCCTGACTTTGATGCCGCGGGGTTTGTTGATAACCAGATCACTCCTTATGGCTGACTTCCCATGGATGATGTGTCCATCCTGCACCATCTGGATTTTATCACCAGTAACAGTGTTTGGATGGCTCACATGGGTGGGCCTTGTTTCGTACTATCCAAGAGTCTCCTATTCATACTACTAAAGCCTTTATGAAGGATGCCCAGTCTGAGTTTAATAGGATTAAGGCTTTGAAGGATGAACTGGACGCTAAAGTGGTCAAGCTGGAACTGGATGTTGAGAAGGAAAAATCCAGGGCTGTTTCTGCGGAAGCTGTTGCAAATCTGGCTGAGGCGATGGCCAAGAAGTCAAAGGAGAGTTATACCCGCACTTATGGCGAGCTGCTGGAGGTCAAGGAGAGATTTATGTCGGCCCATGCTGACTATGCTGAGCTTCAGGGCCACCTTGTGGGCAGTGTGACTGACGCATATGAGAACCTAAAAGCTCAGGTCCGAGTTCTTCCTTTCGAGCTCGACCTGAGTCTTTTTAGTTTGGATAACACTGTTGAAAATGGTAAGATTGTCCCTGCGCCGGATGAAGATGAAGAGGAAGGTCCTCCCCCAGAGCCGCTGATCAAAGCTTCTACTGCCGTGACTTCTTCAACTGCTACTGCTGAGGTCAGCCACCTCGAGTTTGACCCCGACGTCCAAATCTTAAATCGGGAGGATGGGACGGTAGATGCGATTCCTATGAAGATCATTCCTCCCTCAACGACCCAGGGTGCCGCCGCTGAGGAGACCTTGGATTCCTTGTGACTTTTTATGTATTCGTTTAGCCCGGTTTGTTGGCTATTGAACTCTTTTATTTTTTGTAACTTTGCATGGTGTGCTTTCTTTTTCTGACATTTTGGTTGCTTTTCTTAGCAACTTTATTTTGGAAAAACAAAAGATATCTTTGAACTCTTGAGGTCGACCTTCAGGTGGCCTTTTGAGCTTTTAATGCTTTTAGAATAGCCTTGTTTTCTTTGACGTGCTGGCTGTCTTTTTGGGATTTCTGTAGATCTTCTGTAGGGTGTCGAGATTCGGCTGTCCGACCTCTTTCTTGTCGATGTGATGACTTGTCTGATGAATTTTTTAGTATTCTCATAGAACACTTTTTAAAACAATTTTGGTAGCTTTGTCGTGAGGTCGTGGCTTTTTGGGCTGAGCTGTGTCCCTTCTAGTGCACACCTTTCATTGGTCCGACTTCTCTTATCGATCCTTCTCGAGTTATTTTTAGTAATCCATTTTTACTCAGACCTCGCCAGGCCTCTTTCTATGGATTACTTTTTATAACTTTTGTCACTTTGGTCGATTGGTCCGACTTCTTTATGTCGGTCCGTCCTAAGTTATTTTTAGCAATCCATTTTTACTCAGACCTCATCAGGCCTCTTTCTATGGATTACTTTTTATAACTTTTGTCGCTTTGGTCAATTGGTCCGACTTCTTTATGTCGGTCTGTCCTAAGTTATTTTTAGCAATCCATTTTTACTCAGACCTCATCAGGCCTCTTTCTATGGATTACTTTTTATAACTTCTTTCATTAATCCATTTTTATCGCTTTTTCATCTTGCCAATTTTGTAGAAATCGGGCGGTGAGTTTGGTTCTCATTTGGCCTACTTTTTCGAAGTCGAGCGGTGAATTTGGTTTTCACCTTACCGACCTTTGTCGAAATTGGACGATGAATTCAATTTTCATCATGATCGGGCGGTGAATTTGGTTTTCACCTTGTCGACCTGTAGCTTTGTAATCAGGCGATGAATTTTTGTGTTCGGATTAATGCGTCTTGGTAGAGAAACTTTGTAGAGAATCTGGAAAATTTTATTCAAATAGAAAATAGGCATATAGGCAAGAATATATGCATGTGGGTGTTTACCCCTCTAAGTCAGGCAATTTTACAGATCTTGGCTTGGTGCCTCGTTAAAAAACCTTTTCAGGAAAAAGAGTGCACCTTGACCTAAGATCTTTATTACCTCCTAACTATAAGACATTCTTAGGTTGCAGGCATGCCACGACCTTGGTAGCTCTCGCCCCTCGAGTTCAGACACCTTGTAATAGCCTTTTCCCAGTACCTCGGTAACTCGGTAGGGTCCTTTCCAATTAGCTGTGAGCTTTTCTTCTCCTAGTCGACTTGTTCCAATATCATTTCGGATTAAAATGAGATCATTGTGGGTGAAAATTTGCTGGACAACTCTTCGATTGTATCTTGAGGCCATTCGACATTTTAACGCCTCTTCCTTAATCCGTGCTCTTTCTCGGATTTCTGGAAGTAGGTCGAGCTCTTCCCTTTAATTTTGGGAGTTGGCCTCTTCATTGTAGTAGATCATTTTAGGGGATCCTTCTTCGATTTCTACTGGGATCATTGCCTCCATTCTGTAAGCCAATCGAAAAGGTGATTCCTTTGTGGTGGAGTGTGGTGGAGTGTGGAGTTGTCCGATATGCCCATAGGACTTGTGGGAGGTCTTCAATCTAGGCTCCTTTTGCGTCCTGTAATCTCCATTTTAACCCAGCCAATATGACTTTGTTAGCTACTTCTGCTTGTCCATTAGCTTGTGGGTGTTCTACGAATTTAAATTGGTACTTTATTTTCAAGTCTGCTACCAACTTCCTGAAGCCTGTGTCCGTGAATTAAGTTCCATTGTTTGTGGTGATGGAGTAAGGAACCCCAAATCTTGTAACAATGTTCCTGTATAAGAATTTCTGACTTCTTTGAGCAGTGGCATTAGCCAGGGGCTTTGCCTCAATCCATTTTGTGAAGTAATCTACCCCTACAATGAGGAACTTGACTTGTCCCAATCCTTGGAAAAAGGGTTCGAGGAGGTCGAGTCCCCATTTTACGAATGGACAAGGTGATGTTACACTGATGAGCTCCTCTGGCGGGGCGATGTGGAAGTTAGCATGCTTTTGACATGGTGGGCATGTCTTAACGAACTCGATTGCTTCTTTTTGCAGAGTCGGCCAAAAGAATCCTGCCCGGAGTACCTTTTTGGAGAGAGCTCGTGCCCCAGATGATTGCCACACATGCCGCTATGTATTTCTTCCAAAACCTCCTTGTATTAGAGGTAGGCACACATTTTAATAGGGGTGTCGAAATTCTCCTTTTGTATAGGGTGTTGTTTGTGATGGTGTAGTATTGGACTTCTCGTCTCAGCTTCTTCGCCTCCTTCTTATCTGTAGGGAGTGTCTTTGATTTGAGGTAATTGATTATGGGGGTCATCCATCCTTAATCCTGACCTGATATGGCTAGGACCTTTTCTTCCTTCGAGATTGATGGGCTTTGCAGTATTTCCTGGATGAGGCTTCTATTATTGCCCCTTGGTTTGGTGCTGGCTAATTTTGAGAGTGCATCAGCTCGAGCGTTCTGTTCCCGGGTGTTCCGAGGGTTACCTGAAACTGTAGGTCAATCTCGGAGGAGATCTTTTGTGCCGGTCGGTGCTAACGTGTCCGGCTGATGTGGGACGGCCGGAGCTGTCGTACCCGACTTGTTGGACTAGCTGTGCTTCTGATCCTTCGTCACCGGAGGGTGGGGGTACCTGCAAGGGATTCCGATGCTTAAGTTAGCAAGGATATTAAGTAGGTTTTTAGTAGAATCAGAGTATGAGTTATACCTGGGTGCTCCATCGTATTTATAGAGGTGTGATAGTGACCTTTTTAGATAAGATAAGTTAGTTATCTTATCTTATCTTATCTTATCTTATCTTTGGGTGAGGTCAGCTTATCTTTAAGGGAACTGCCCTTCTCTCTATAGGCTTGGGCTGCCTTTGGATTTAGGTCGTGTTCCTCAATTTTGGGCCCTCGTTGGGCTTTCCTGTCGATTTATCCGAGCTCTTTGGGAAGAGGTCGGATGATTTGACCTAAAGAGGTCGGTCGCTTTGTCGATAGTCATCCCGGGTCGGACATCTCGATCCAGGGGTATGAACAGTGCCCCTGCTCGAGCTTGGTCTTTCTTTTGAGGTCAAGTCTTGATTTTAGGACTTTGATCCTTTTCTGGTGAAAGCCGAACTCGAGCATCTGTCGATTTCCTCTTAGTCTTCTTTTGAATGTGGAACGTTTTTTCTTTATTCTTAAAAGCGCACACTTTGTATTAACGCTCTGGTCTTGGGAATGCGCGAGGGTTTAATACCCTTATTAATTGTTTTTAATGCCCCGTTTCTCTTTCCTCTTCATTTTGAATTTTGCACTCAGAAAAAACGGTTTCCTCTTCTCTGTAACTTCCCTCTTTTTTCTCTCTTCCTTTCCGTTTCGCCTGAAGTTTGGATTTTTGTTTTTTTCTGTGACGCTTTCTGCTCGAGAGGTGACTCTAATCCTTGTCGCTTCAGTTTTCAGCTTTCTCCAGAGTTTTCTCCCTTTTTCCAGGTTGGTTCTTTCTTACTTTCTTCGTCGCTTGCATTATGTTATTTCCAGCTTTGACTTTAGAAAGTTTGAACTTTTTGCATCGCCATGCATCTGCTTGTTTGTTGTTGTGGGGTATTTCTTGCTTTTGAAATGGTCCTTCTGTACTCTAGGGTTTGTGCCGTTTATTTTTCTTCTTTTGCGAACTGCATAAACCTGCTTGCTTTCTCGAAAGATTGCTCCTTTGATGTCTTTCGCCATGTTAATAGTTTTCTTTGCTGATGAATTTTGTAAAAGATAATGATGCTTTTTTATTTCTCTGAAAAAAGGTTGTGTCTTTGATGACTTCTTCTTGATACGTTTTGTTATTTGGTTGCTTCGTTTGTTGACCAAGATGAGACTATGGGTCTAGAGGGTAGTTATTTTGATGGTTTTATCCGTGGTTCATGGCTTTCTATTCAGAGTGTCGTTTTAGTTGAAAGGGGTTATTATCTTCCTGTATCGAGGTGTAGGCTTGTAGATTTTCCTGAGTCCTTGTTCTGTAACTACCTCCAAAAGATGCCCCTGGATCTTTGGTGTAGGTCCTGGGATTTCCTTTTGTTGCTTGTACTACGCTGGATTATGTTGGCCGAGTTGTTTTGATTTCATCCAAGATGTTTTATAGTAATCCAATCTTCTTTTCTTGTTTGTAGGACTAGTTGGCCATGTCTTCTCAGAAAAATATTGTAGAGACGTCTTCTAAGGTTCCTGAGGGGATGTCCGATTGGTTGGACTCCCTTGTCTCAATGTGTGTTTATGTGGTGAATACTGAGTTTTGTGTGGAGATTAGGAAACA
The DNA here is from genome assembly GCF_000816755.2 of Arachis ipaensis. Lineage (NCBI taxonomy): Eukaryota > Viridiplantae > Streptophyta > Magnoliopsida > Fabales > Fabaceae > Arachis > Arachis ipaensis. Next base: position 50,552,366 of record NC_029791.2, read on the forward strand.
TCACCGCCTCTGTAAGAGTAGAGATCAGGAAAGGAATTATGAATTCTGTGAAGTTGGCTGAAGACACGGCATTGAGGCATAAGGAAAGCTATGTCACGACCTACAGGGAAGTGATGCGTCTCAGGGAAGAGTTGGAGTCTGTCCGGACCGATTATGTCGAGCTCCAGGGTCACCTTGTAGGCAGTGTAAATGCTGCTTATGAGAACTTGAAAGAGCAGGTTCGGGTTCTTGCTCCTGAACTTGACCTTACTCTCTTCAGCCTGGACAACATTGTAAGGGACGGCAAGATTGTCCCCGACGTCCCTGATGATGATGATGTTGAACCCCCTTCTGTGCCTGCCGCCAAAGGTTCTGTTGTGCCGACTTCTTCAGCTCCTTCATCTGAGGTTGGTCATCCTGAATCAGATCCTGATTGTCAAATCTTGAATCGGGATGACGGGACAGTGGATGCAGTGCCTCTTCAGACTCGTCCTCCTTCACCCCGTGTTGATGCTGAGAAGCTTTCGAATCTTAAATAAATTTCTTAAATGTTTGTGTAGATAGCCCAGCTTGTGGGCTTTTGAACTCTTTATTTTGTAGATGGTGGTTGCTGACTTTTGATACTTTCTTAGTTGCTCGTTCAGCAACTTAATCTTGAAAAACAAAGTAGTTTCCAAGCTCTTGGGGCTAATTTTGGTAGCCTCTTGAGTTTGTTATTATTATAACTTGTGTTTTTCGTAACATATCTGTCTGCATCTTGTCTTGGTACCTTTTCCGGTTTTTGGGAGTGTTGAAGCTTTGTTGTCTGACCTCTTTGGATTGCCTTTGTATTTCATACTTGTAGTTTGATTCCTTTGAGTCTTGGCCTGAAGTTATTTCTAGTAATTCATTTTGTTTGGACCTTGTTCAGGTCTCTGTTAGGAATTACCTTGTATAACGTTAAGGTTTTTGGGAGGCCGACTTCGTCATGTCGGTTTTGTCCGAGTTGTTGTTAGTAATCCTCTTTCTTGGACCTTGTTCAAGTCTCTTTCAGGGATTACTTCTATAACTTTATATTTTGGGTCGACTCCATCGTGTCGGGCCCTTCTAAGTTATTTTTGTAATCCTCTTTTCTTGGACCTTGTTCAGGTCTCTTTCAGGGATTACTTTTATAACTTTTATATTTTTGGCCGACTTCATCATGTCGGGCCCTTCTAAGTTATTTTAGTAATCCTCTTTTTTTGGACCTTGTTCAGGTCTCTTTCAGGGATTACTTTTATAACTTTTATGTTTTAGGCCGACTTCATCACGTCGGGCCCTTCTAAGTTATAGTAATCCTCTTTTATAGGGCTAGCCAGACCTCTTTCCAGGGATTTACTTATATAACTTTGGTTTTGTGACTGATCCAACTTTTTTATGTCGGCCAGTCTTTAAGTTATTTTTAGCAATCCATTTATTTAAGACCTCGTCAGGTCCTTTCTATGGATCACTTTCGATAACTTCTTGCATTATTCTGTTTTCATCTTTGCTAATTTTGTAGGGATTGGGCTTAATCCTCGTTTGGTTGACCTTTGATGAATTTGGTTTTTATCTTCACTGGTCTTTATCGTGATCGTGCAGTGAATTTGATTTTCACTTTTTGCCAATCTGTAGCTTTATAATCGGGCGATGAATTTTTAGCGTTTCAGATTAATGCGTCTTGAGAATTTGTAGGAAATCTAAAAAACTTTATTCAAGAGAAAATGCAGATATATACATGTTGGGGTTTTATCCCTCTAAGTCGGGCAACTTGTAGATCCTTGGTTTGGCACCTCATTAAAAAACCTTTTCAGGAAAAAGAGTGTGCCTTGTCCTAAGATCTTTTATCACCCCTAACTATAGTACCTTCTTAGGTTGTAGGCGTGCCATGACCTAGGAAGCTCTCGCCCATCGAGTTCGGACAGTCTGTAGTAGCCCTTTCCAAGTACTTCTATAACTCAGTAGGGTCCTTTCCAGTTTGCTGCCAGCTTTCCTTCTCCAGGTCGAGTTGTTCCGATATCATTTCGAATTAGGATGAGGTCGTTCTCAGCAAAATCTTGCGGCACTACCTTTTGATTGTATCTCGAAGCCATTCGACGTTTTAATGCCTCCTCCTTGATTCGAGCTCTTTCTTGGACTTCTAAAAGTAGGTCGAGTTCTTCCCTTTGAAGTTGGGAGTTGGCTTCTTCATTATAGTGGATCACTCTAGGCAACCCTTCTTCAATCTCTACTGGGATCATTGCCTCCATTCCGTATGCTAATCGGAAGGGTGATTCCTTTGTGGTGGAATGTGGTGTTGTTCGATATGCCCATAGGACTTGTGGGAGCTCTTCAGCCCAGGCTCCTTTTGTGTCCTGTAATCTCCGTTTTAGCCCAGCCAATATGACATTGTTAGCAGCTTCGGCTTGTCCATTGGCTTGGGGATGTTCTACGGACGTGAACTGGTATTTTATGTTCAAGTCGGCCACTAACTTTCTGAAGCTTGCATCTGTGAATTGGGTGCCATTGTCTGTGGTGATGGAGTATGGAACCCCGAACCTTGTGATAATGTTCATATATAGGAATTTTTGACTTCTTTGAGTCGTGGCGTTAGCTAGGGGTTCTGCCTCGATCCATTTTGTGAAATAGTCTACCCCTACTATGAGGAATTTAACTTGTCCCGATCCCTGAGGGAAGGGTCCGAGAAGGTCGAGTCCCTATTTTGCGAATGGCCAAGGTGAGGTCACGCTGATGAGTTCCTCTGGCGGGGCGATGTGAAAGTTGGAATGTTTCTAACATGGTGGACATGTCTTTACGAACTCTGTGGCTTCCTTTTGTAGAGTTGGCCAATAAAATCCAGCCCGAAGTACTTTTTTGGTAAGTGCCTGCGCTCCGAGATGATTGCCACAGATGCCACTGTGTACTTCTTCTAAAACTTCCTTTGTGTTGGAAGTCGGTACACATTTTAATAATGGTATTGAAATTCCTCTTTTGTACAGAGTATTGTTTATGATAGTGTAGTATTGTGCCTCCCTTTTTAACCTCTTTGCCTCCTTCTTATCTGTGGGGAGTGTTTCTGTTTTGAGGTAGTTAATTATGGGGGTCATCCATCCTTGGTCCAGACTTGTTATGGCTAATACTTTTTCTTCTTCCGAGATTGACGGGTTCTGGAGCATTTCTTGGATGAGGCTTCTATTGTTGCCCCCTGGTTTGGTACTAGCTAGTTTTGAGAGTGCGTCAGCTCGGGCATTCTGTTCTCAGGGTATATGGCGGACCTCATATTCCCCGAGTTGTCCGAGTTGTTCCCTGGTTTTGTCCAGATACTTTTTCATGGTGGGATCTTTGGCTTGGTAGCTCCCTATTATTTGTGAAGTGACTACTTGTGAGTCGTTGAAGATGATAAGCTTTTGAGCTCCAACCTCCCTAGCCAGTTTTAAACCAGCTAGTAGCATATTCAGCTTGGTTGTTTGAGGCAGGGAACCCGAATTTGAGGGAAAGTTCTATTTGGGTTCCCTGGTCGCTTTCTATTATCACACCCGCGCCGCTTCCAGTTTTATTTGAGGAACTATCTACATAGAGATTCTATTCTGTAGGGATTTCCGGGGTGTCTGTAAATTCTACGATGAAGTTGGCCAGGTATTGTGATTTGATGGTTGTCCGAGCTTCATATTGAAGGTCGAATTCAGACAACTCGACTGCCCATTGCAAGATTCTGCCTGCTAAGTCTGTTTTCTGCAAAATCCCCTTTATGAGTTGGTTGGTTCGAACCCTAATGGTTAGAGCTTGGAAATACGGACGCAATCGTCGAATGTTAGTATGAGAGCGTAGGCGAATTTTTTTATCCTTTGGTAGTTCAGCTCGGATCCTTGTAATGCTTTGCTGATAAAATATACAGGTTGTTGCCCACTGTCGTTTTCTCAGACTAATGCTGAGGCTACTGCCCGACTTCCTACTGCGAGGTATAATATAAGTGGTTCTTCTTCCCATGGCCGAGATAGGATAGGTGGCTATCCCAGGAATCTTTTTAAATCTTGGAATGCCTGCTCGCACTCCGTTGTCCATTCAAACTTCTTTCCCTTCCTTAGAGTAGCATAAAAGGGGAGAGATCTTATTGCCGATCCTGCTAGAAATCTGGACAAGGCTGCCAATCTTCCATTGAGCTGTTGTACCTCTTTGTGTGATCATAAAACCCAAGAATTTGCCAGCTTCTACTGCGAAGGTGCACTTTGCAGGATTAAGTCGCATGCCATGCCTCCTTATAGTGTCGAATACTTGGGTGAGGTCGGACAGTAACGTCTCTTCACTTTGTGTCTTTATTAACATGTCGTCCATATAGACTTCCATAATTTTTCCGATGTGATCCGTAAATACCTTATTCATCAATCTCTGGTAAGTGGCTCCTGCATTTTTAAGTCCAAAAGGCATGACGATGCAGCAGTAGTTTGCTTTTGGGGTTAAGAATGAAGTTTTTTCTTGGTCGGACGGGTACATTGGGATTTGATTATATCCTGAATATGCGTCCATAAACGAGAGGTATTTGTATCCGGAGGAGGCATCCACCAGAGCGTCGATACTTGGGAGTGGATAAGGATCTTTTGGGCAGGCTTTGTTGAGATCAGTGTAGTCGGTGCACATTTGCCACTTCCCATTCGGTTTTTTCACCAAGACGACGTTAGCTAGCCATAGTGGGTACTTGACTTCTCTTATGAATCCTGCCTCCAGTAGAGCTTGTACCTGCTCTTCCACAGCTTGGGATCATTCTGGCTCGAGCTTTCTACGTCTCTGTTGTACTGGCCAAGATCCTGGGTAGACTGCTAGCTTGTGGCACATTAATTTGGGATCTATGCCTGGCATGTCTGCAGCCTTCCATGCAAAGAAGTCGATGTTATCTCGTAAGAGCTGTACGAGTGATTCTTTTGTTTCTCCTTTTAAGATTGTACCGATATTGGTTGTTTTGTCCGGGGTGTCTCCGATCTGGACTTTTTCTACTTCACCTTCAGGTTGTGGGCGGAGTTCTTCCCACCTCTGAACTCCACCGAGTTCGACGGTGTGGAATTCTTCTCCTCTGCCTCTGAGGTTTAGACTTTCGTTGTAACAGCGGCGCACCGTCTTCTGATATACTTTTATTGTAGCTATCCTTTCTGTAGTTGGGAACTTCATGTATAGATGTGGGTCAAGACTACTGTGCCGAGCTGATTTAACGTGGTCCGACCTATTAAGGCGTTGTAGGCTGAACTCACGTCGACCACGATGTAGTCTATCTTGAGTGTTCTTGACTGGTTTCCTTTTCCAAAGGTCGTGTGTAGTGAGATGTATCCAAAAGGCTGAAGTAGAGTGTCTCCCAGTCCGAACAGGCTGTTTGGATATGCTCTGAGTTCTTTTTCTTCCAGGCCGAGTTTGTCGAAGGCCGTTTTAAACAAGATGTCGGTGGAGCTTCCTTGGTCTACCAGCGTACGGTGGAGATTTGCGTTTGCCAGTATAATAGTGATGACCATGGGATCGTCGTGTCCTGAGATGATACCAGATGCATCTTCTTTGGTAAAAGTAATTAGGGGGATGTCGGGTGCTTCCTCCTTTCCCTCGACATGATATATTTCTTTAAGATATCTTTTGTGAGATGATTTGGAGGTTCCTCCTCCCGCAAATCCTCCGTGTATCATGTGAACGTGTCTTTCTGGTGTACGAGGTGATCGCTCTGTTCTTCCAACATCTTCGTCCCTTCTTCTTTTTCTTTGCTCATCATCTCGGGTGGCCAAGTATCGATCTAATTTTCCTTCTCTTACTATTTTTTCTATGACATTTTTTAGGTCAAAGCATTCGTAGGTAGAATGTCCGCGGATTCGATGGTATTTGCAATATTTAGTCTGATTTCCTCCTTCTTTTTTGCCTTTTAGTGGTCGAGTTGGGGGTATTTTTTCAGTATGGCAAACTTCTCTGTAGACATCCACAAGGGACACCCAAAGAGGGGTGTAATTGTGGTATTTTTTTTATTTTTTTCCCATGTCGATCTTCTTTCTTATTGGACTCTTTATCCTTATCTCGAGAGGAGTAGGTGAATCTGGATTTTGAAGTCTCTCCTAGTCAAGAGTTCTCCTCCATGTTGATGTACTTCTCTGCTCGTTCTTGCACTTCGTTCAGAGATGTGGGATGTTTCTTTGTTATAGATTGGCTAAAAGGTCCCTCTCGCAAGTCATTGATGAGACCCATAATGGTGGCCTCTGTTGGTAGGCTTTGTATGTCCAGACATGCTTTGTTGAATCTTTCCATGTAGCTACGAAGACTTTCCCGTTCTCCTTGTTTGATTCCTAATAGACTCGGGGCGTGCTTTGTTTTATCTTTTTGGATGGAGAATCTCGCCAGAAACTTCTTGGCTAAGTTGTCGAAGCTTAAGATGGACCTTGGGGGTAGATTGTCGAACCATCTAATTGCTGTCTTTGTTAAGATAGTCGGGAAAGCTTTGCAGTGAACTGCATCTGAGGGGTCGGTGAGGTACATTCTACTTCTAAAATTACTGAGATGATGCCTGGGATCTGCTGTGCCATCATACAAAGTCATGTCGGGAAGTTTGAAGTCTTTTGGGATTTTGGTCCTCATGATCTCTTTGGTGAATGGGTCTTGGTCCTTTCGGGAGTCGTCTTCGTGTCCGGATTGAGTATTTTTGGCCTTGAGATCTGCTTCGAGTTTTTGGAGCTTGTCCTCTAACTCGCGGCGTCACCTAACTTCCCTTCGTAGGTCTCTCTCGGCTTCTCGTTGATGCTCCACCTCTTTTTCTAGATGCTTTAAGCGATCTTGAAGTGCCTCTACTGCTCCCATATTTGGTGAATCATTGTTTTTGTTAGGTTGAGGGGTATCTTTCGGTGTAGTGTCCACGTTCTTGTGCGGTGTTCTATCTTCTAGATATGAATCGTGGTCATTGTCATGGTTGTCTGCCATGGTGATGGGATGACTTCCTGGTTCCCTGGCAACAGCGCCAATGTTCCGAGAGTTACCTGAAACTGTAGGTCGATCTCGGAGGAGATCTTCTGTGCCGGTCGGTGCTGACATGTCCGGATGATGTGGGACAGCCGGAGCTATCGTACCCGACTTGTTGGACTGGCTGTGCTTTTGATCCTTCATCACCGGAGGGTGGGGGTACCTGCAAAGGACTCCGATGCTTAAGTTAGCAAGGGTATTAAGCAGGTTTTTAGTAGAATCAGAGTATGAGTTATACCTGGGTGCTCCAGCGTATTTATAGAGGTGTGATAGTGACCTTTTTAAATAAGATAAGTTAGTTATCTTATCTTATCTTATCTTTGGGTGAGGTCAGCTTATCTTCAAGGGAACCGCCCTTCTCTCTGTAGGCTTGGGCTGCCTTTGGATTTGGGTCGTGTTCCTCGATTTTGGGCCCTCTTTGGCTTTCCTGTCAATTTGTCCGAGCTCTTTGGGAAGAGGTCGGATGGTTTGACCTAAAGAGGTCGGTCGCTTTGTCGCTAGTCATCCCGGGTCGGACATCTCGACCCAGGGTATGAACACCGGGGTATATGGTGGACCTCATATTCCCCGAGTTGTTCGAGATGTTCCATGGTTTTGTCCAGGTATTTTTTCATGGTAGGGTCCTTAGCATGGTAACTCCCTGCTATTTGTGAGGTGACTACTTGCGAATCGCTGAAAATGATAAGCTTTTGAACTCCAACTTCCTTAGCCAGTCCCAAACCAGCAAGTAATGCCTCGTATTCGGTCTGGTTGTTTGAAGCAGGAAACTCGAATTTTAGGGAGAGTTCGATTTGGGTTCCTTGGTCGCTTTCTATTATCACACCTGCACCACTCCCGGTTTTGTTTGAAGAGCCGTCTACATAGAGATCCCATTTTGTAGGAGCTCCTGGGGTGTCAGTATACTCAGCAATAAAATCGGCCAAATACTGTGACTTGATGGCCGTCCAAGCTTTATATTGACGGGTCAAACTCAGATAGCTTGACTGCCCATTGTAGGATCCTTCCAGCTAAGTCTGTCTTCTGTAGAATACCTTTTATGGGCTGGTTGGTCCGAACCCTGATGGTGTGAGCTTGAAAATACGGGCGCAGTCGTTGAGAAGTTAGTATGAGAGTGTAGGCGAACTTTTCTATCTTTTGATAGTTCAATGTGGCCCCTTGTAGGGCTTTACTGATGAAGTAGATAGGTTGTTTCCCACTTTCATCTTCTCTGACTAGTGCCAAGGCTATTGCCCGACTTCCCACTGCGAGGTATAATATGAGTGTTTCTCCTTCCCGTAGCCGAGTAAGAATGGGTGGTTGTCCCAGGAATTTTTTGAAATCCTGGAAGGCTTGCTCGCATTCTGTGGTCCATTCAAATCTGTTTCCCTTCCTTAGTGTGGCGTAAAAGGGGAGAGATCTTATCGCCGATCCGGCTAGAAATCTGGACAAGGCTGCCAGTCTTCCGTTGAGTTGTTGTACTTATTTGACGCAGGTTGGACTTTTCATGTTGAGTATAGCCCGACATTTATCTGGGTTCGCCTCAATTCCTCATTGCGTTAGCATGAAACCCAGGAATTTGCCAGCTTCTACTGCAAAGGTACACTTTGCAGGATTAAGTCGCATGCCATGCTTTCTGATGGTGTTGAACACTTTGGCGAGGTCGGACAGTAATGATTCCTCACTTTGTGTTTTTACCAACATGTCGTCCACATATACCTCCATGAGTTTCCCGATATGGTCTGCGAAGACCTTATTCATTAATCTTTGGTAGGTAGCTCCTGCGTTTTTAAGTCCGAATGGCATGACGACATAACAGTAATTTGCTTTTGGGGTTAAGAATGAGGTATTTTCTTGATCAGGTGGGTACATTGGGATTTGATTATATCCCGAATAAGCATCCATGAAGGAAAGGTATTTGTATCCAGAGGAGGCATCCACTAGAGTGTCTATGCTTGGGAGTGGATAGGGATCTTTTGGACAGGCTTTGTTGAGGTCGATGTAATCAGTGCACATCCGCCATTTCCCATTTGACTTTTTCACCAATACAACGTTGGCTAGCCATAGTGGGTACTTGACTTCTCTTATGAATCCTGCCTCAAGTAGAGCTTGTACTTGTTCTTCCATAGCTTGGGATCTCTCTGGTCTGAGCTTCCGACGCTTCTGTCGTACTGGCCGAGATCCTGGGTATACTACCAGTTTGTGGCACATTAGTTTGGTATCTATGCCCGGCATGTTTGCGGCCTTCCATGCAAAGAGGTTGGCATTATCCCTTAAGAACTGTATCAGAGACTCCTTTATGTCTCTTTTCAAAGTCGCCCCGATATTTGTTGTTTTATCCGGGACATCTCTGATCTGGACTTCCTCAATCTCGCCCTCCGGTTGTGGATGAAGTTTTTCCTGACCTCAAACTCCTCCGAGTTCGATATTATTGATTTCTTCTCCTTTGCCTCTAAGGTTCAGACTTTTGTTGTAACAGCGTCGCGCAATTTTCAGGTCTCCTTTTATCGTGGCTATCCCTTCTAGGGTTGGAAACTTCATGCATAGATGTGGAGTCGAAACTACTGCGGCAAGCTGATTTAGTGTTGTTCGGCCTATCAGGGCATTGTAGGATGAGCTTACATCGACTACGATGTAGTCTATGTTGAGTGTCCGTGGTCGGGTTTCCTTTCCAAAGGTTGTATGTAGTGAGATATATCCAAGGGGTTAGATTGGAGTGTCTCTTAGTCCAAACAAGCTGTTCGGATATGCTCTGAGCTCTTTTTCTTGTAGGCCGAGTTTGTCGAAGGCAGACTTAAACAAGATATCCGCCGAGCTTCCTTGGTCCACCAGTGTGCGGTGGAGGTTGGCATTGGCCAATATGATAGTAATAACCATGGCATCATCATGTCCCGGGATGATGCCTGCCGCATCTTCTTGGGTAAAAGTAATAGTAGGGAGGTCGGGTGATCCTTCTCCTCCTCCAACGTGATATACTTCTTTAAGGTGCCTTTTGTGAGATGATTTGGAGATCCCTCCTCCTACGAATCCTCTATTTATCATGTGAACGTACCTCTCTGGGGTGCGGGGTGGTCATTCAGCTCGTTCGACCTCTTCATCCCTTCTTCTTTTTCTGGGTTCATCCATTTTGTTAGCTAAGTATCGATCTAGTCGCCCCTCTCTTACCAATTTTTCTATGACATTCTTTAAGTCGAAGCACTCATTTGTAGGATGTCCATAGATTCGGTGGTATTCACAATATTCTGTCTGATTTCCCCTCCTTTTTTGCTTTTGATTGGATGAGGTGGTGGAATCTTCTCAGTGTGACATACTTCTCGAAAAACGTCCATAAGAGACACCCGAAGAGGTGTGTAATTGTGGTATTTTTTAGGCTTCTCTCTGTGTTGATCTTCTTTTTTCTTGGACTCTTTATCCTTATCCTGGGAGGAGTAGGAGAATCCAGATTTTGAGGTCTCTCCTAACCGAGAATTTTCTTCCATGTTGATATACTTCTCTGCCCATTGTTGCACTTCATTTAAAGATGTTGGGTGTTTCTTTGATATAGAATGACTAAAGGGTCCTTCCTGCAGGCCATTGATGAGATCCATGATGGTTGCTTCTGTTGGTAGGCTTTGTATGTCTAGGCGTGCTTTGTTGAATCTTTCCATGTAAGATCAAAGACTCTTCCGATCTCCTTGTTTGATTCCTAATAGGCTTAGGGCGTGTTTGGCTTTGTCCTTCTGAATGGAAAATCTGGCAACAAACTTCTTGGCTAAGTCATCAAAACTTGTGATGGATCTGGGAGGTAGACTGTCGAACCACTTAATAGCTGTCTTTGTTAGGGTTATCGGGAAGGCTTTGCAACGAATAGCGTCCGAGGCATCAGTGAGATACATTCTGCTTCTAAAATTGCTGAGATGATGGCTTGGATCGGAGGTACCGTCGTATGGGGTCATGTCGGGAGCTTTATAATCCTTCGGAACTTTAGTTTCCATGATTTCTTTGGTGAAGGGATCTTGATCTTTGGGGGAGTTATCCTCGTGACCGGGTTGAATAGTTTTGGTTTTTAGGTCGGCTTCGAGTTTTAGGAGTTTCTCCTCTAACTCTCGGCGTCGCCTAGTTTCTCTTTGGAGGTTTCTTTCGGCTTCACGCTGGAATTCGGCCTCCTGTTCGAGCTGCTTAAGCCGATTTTGTTATTCTCAGAGGGCTTCAAAAATTTCTATATTTGAAGAATGCTTTTCTCTGTTTTGCTGAGATGTATCTTTGGGTGTGGTGTACGCGTTCTTGTGCGGTGTCCTATTTTCCAAATCAGAGTTGTGATCGTTGTTAATGTCATCCGCCATAATTTTTACCTCATTCCAACAGTGTATGCTTCCTTGCTTTTGCATTTACTTTTCTTACTATCCTGCCTTCTATTTTTAGGATGAGTCATTATAAGCTAAAATGGAAGCAGGAGAAAGAACATGCAGTAGCCGATTGATCTACCAGCTGAAGGTAGCAACTCGGCAAGTCGCCGCACCCCCTTGTTCATCTTTGGATGCACCTAGGACGGTGCAAACTTTTAAGTGTGGGGAGGTCATCCGACCGAATCGGCATTTTTTGGGTGACAAATTTCTAATCCCAACACTTTTGTATTTCATTTTTAGGTCTTTTAGGATTTTTTGTTGCATTTTCTTGTTTTGCATATATATACATAATAAGCTTAGTCAAAATAATGAAATTTTTAAGAAATTTTATCTATAGGGCACCCTACCAATTGATTTGAGTAAAAATTTTTCTTTGAACTTGCTTGAATCATATATTGTGGAACATGTTTTTGAGCTAAGAACACAAGCATGTGAGATTTGAGCCTAATTGCGTGGTTACATCATATAACCACTTATTTTCCTTCTTGTGTGATTATTTTCTTTCTATGATTGTAATCTTTGATTTGTTTGATTCTTTATGTCCATTATTTTGTGTATACGTGCATTTATATGATTGAGGCCATTGTTTTAAATAGTTCACTTGCCCAAACAGCCTTAACTTTTATCTTCCATTGTTAGCCAATTTTGAGCCTACGATTAACCCACTTGTTCTTAATTTTAGCACATTACAAGCCTTGAAGCGAAAAATAATAAATGTCCTTAATTTGGATCTTTGATTAGCTTAGGCTAGTGAGTGTGTGTATCATTCAAGTGTGGGAAAACTTGAGACATTGGTTGAGAAAGAAAAAGGGTGTATTTTGTATTTCTATTGTAAATATTGGGAATTGGGTACATACTCATGTGTTAATTAAATGTAAAACCATATACATTGATGCTCTTGTGTGTGTTTTATTTTGAAAAGAAAAAAAATATAAATACAAAGGAAAAAGAAAAAGAAAAAAATATATATATCAAAAAAAAAAGAAAAAAATATAACAAGAAAGAAAAAGAAAAGCAATAAAAAGGGGACAAAATGCCCCAAAGTGAAGTCCAATAATATCAATGCATATGAGTTGTGATCGAAAAGAGAATGCATGAGTGTGTGGAAAAGTGAAGAATGGGCAGTTAGGTTAGCTTTGAAATTGTATAGGTTGTTATATAGGTTAGGTGGGAAGTTCAAGCTTATTAAAGATTCAAATTTCAAGTCCACTTAACCATATGCATCCTTACCTTGACCCTAGCCCCATTACAACCCATGGAAAAGACCTCATGATATTTGTATGCATGCATGAAATAATTATTGATTGTTAGATGAAAAACAAATCTTGGAAAGCATGATTAGGGGAGAATTGAGTGAATCAACCCGATACACTTGAGTGACTAGAGCGGATACACATCCGGTGAGGGTTCGATAGCCCAATTACATGTTTTCACCTAGAATCATCACTTTTCTTGCAAGTTTATAAAATCTTTCAATAACTCAATTCCATTGTGGGTTTGACTTGGTTGTTTATACCTTTAGCCCTCATGAGCATATATGCTTTCTTGGAAGTTGATTTATATTGACCAAGCAATTGCATTCATTTAGATAGTTACATGTAGATAGATTGAATTTAGTTAGCCTACATTTTAATAAACGATGATACCCTTTGTCTCTTTCTTGGTTTAGCATGAGGACATGCTTGGTTTAAGTGTGGGGAGATTTGATGCACCACTATTTTGTGGTGCATTTTATGCTGAATTGAGGGGATTTTATCACATTTTCTCACACTTATTCAATGAAATGGCATGGTTTCATGATTTTCTCCTAATTTGTGCTTAAGAGTGAAAACATGGTTTTTAGGCCCTTAATCGGTTACTTTTAATTCACCTTTGATTCCACTAGATGTCTTGATGTGTTTGTTAGTGAATTCAGGATTGAAAAGGCTAGGAATGGATCAAAGGAATGAAAAGAAAAGTATGCAAAGTGGAGAACTCATAGAAAATCAAGGATTTAGAGTGCACATACCGACGCGCATGCGTGGAATATGAAGTCGCATGGCAACGCGTACGCGTGACATGACGCGTACGCGTGGGAGGTAAAAATGCCAATCGATGCGTACGTGTGACCCATGCGTATGCGTCGCAGCTCGCACGTGACCTCATTAAAGTAAAAACGCTGTGGGCGATTTCTGAGCTTCCCAAGCCCAAATCCAACTCATTTCTGAGCCTATTACATGCAGAAATCAAGAGTCAATGGGCGGGGGGAGGGGGAGCACATAGTTTAGTTTTGATCATGCTTTAGTTAGTTTCTAGAGAGAGAAGCTCTCTCCTCTCTCTAGAATTAGGTTAGATATTTCTTAGATCTAGGTTTAATTCATGCTTTGATTTACTTTTTCTTTACAAATTCTTGTTCATCTACTTCTACTTTCTTAGTTTAGTATTCTATTTCTTGTATTTGTTCACTTTGTTGTTGATGCACTCTTGTTCCTTTTATTTTCCTTTAATGCAATTTATGTTTGATTTCTTTTATTGTTAATTTGAGTTGTTGTTAATTCCTTGCTTTGAGTAGTTGTAGATTTATATTTCTTGCAATTTTATTTTACCTCTCTTTTTTGCCTTCCAAGTGTTTGATTAAATGCTTGGAATGATGTTAGCGTAGATTTTTGTGTTCTTGGCTTGGGATGGTAACTTAGGTGAAATTGAGTTGCTAATGTCCAAGTGTTGATAATTGGTGTCCATTGACTCTAGCTTTTCCTAAATTAATTAGTGAGAAAGTTAGGACTTATGGATCAGGATTGATGTAGCTCATTTGACTTTCCTCCATTCGTTAGAGGATGACTTAATGAGATTAATCCTTGCAATTATCATATTGTGGTTAGTGACAAGGATATAGACCCTTAACCATCAACCTTTGCCAAGACCTTTTTACATTTGAGTTCCATTTACTTCATTGCCATTTATTTTTCATGTTCCTTATTCAAAACCCCAAAAATACTTGTCCCATAACCAAAAATAAGAACACTTCCCTGCAATTCTTTTGAGAGACGACTCGAGATTTGAATACTTCGGTTATTTTTATTGGGGTTTGTACTTGTGATAAACAAATTTTTGATTGAGAAATTGTTTGTTGGTTTAGAACTATACTTGCAACGAGATTTCATTTGGGAAATTCTATACCGACACACAATTTCCGCTAATCAACAGTAGTCCCGTGGAATAGCAAGCATCTTGGAAGCTAGAATATGTAATCCCATTAACTGTTCTAATAAACTCATATGTTGTACAACCTCTCTGGACAGCTAACAAAATTCTCATATAGTAGATATCACATGTACCCGGTGGAACATAGTTTAACCTCCCTGATAGAATATTCTCTTTTGTGTGGATGTCATTCCCTTGCTTCTCTATCATAAATAAATTGAGTTTTACCTGTACCCGGTGGAACATAGTTTAACCTCCCTGATAGAATATTCTCTTTTGTGTGGATGTCATTCCCTTACTTTTCTATCATAAATAAATTGATTTGAAAACTCAGCATACGTCAAAGTTTGATCTGCTTCAAATTCTTTGTTGGCCTCCATCCATGCTAAGAACATCGTACATTTTTCTTCCTCTTCTTCCACGATTTCCTCAAGATCGTCATCATCTTTAATGATGATATTTTGCTATCCAGGCAAAAGAAAGGTTAATCTCATCACTGAAGGCCACCTTTGATGAATATCATAAGCCAAAGTTCTCCACACAACCTCACATGCAGACAAATACCTATAATCATAAAATTGTTTGATCTCATCAATAACCTGAGCATCCTCTCCACTAGAAGCTTCCTTTGAAACTCTAACTGCTACCCCTGTCTGGACCTTATTCATGTACTTGAACAGATATTTGATAGCATTTAACTTGTTGCTATACTCTACATTAACATGCGCTTGATAAGACATCCGCAGATATGCATTGTATGGAACCACATTCCTATTATCCATATAAACTCCCTTCTTCTCAGTAACTACTCCTGTGTCTCGTCTTCTATATGATGGGCATCCACTATCATCAATAACTGTGGTGCTACTTAATATTTTGGGATATTATTTGGTGCAGTACTCATCTTTCATGTAGGGAGATTTCGAGAAAGCTCTACCACATGGTCCATGAATTATATATGTAGACACAGCTCTAAACAATTTTGGGTGCCAAATAGGATCTGACAACTTTGAAGATATTAATCGATCATTTTGAATTGTCATTGTTATCTTGTGGTCTCCACTCAACCATAAAAGAATGTGAGCATGTGGTAGACCTCTTATTTGAAATTCGATCGTATACTTTCCTTATAACAAAAAGACAAAAAAATATGTTATAAATAAATTATCTATTTTATATATGTGCTTTGATAAATTAAGGGCGATGATAAAAAATCAACAATATGTTAAATAGAAAAATTTTTGCCATTTATTTTATAATAATCTAAAGGCACATTTCTCTAAAAATAAGGTTGGATGATGAGCAATACCTACATCTAACACTCCAAATAGAATTTCTTGTTTAAGATCCGAGATTATCATGTCAAGCTTAATTTTGAGCATTCTACATGATATATCTGGTCGGTCGTTAACCTTTAAGTTCTTGGGATTGTTAACTCTGCCAATCTCTTGTCAACTCAAGTTACATGTCATTGTGATGAAGAGGTATGGATATCCATATTTTTTACAAATTGTCATAGAATCTTGACAATTATTAAACATGTATCTCATGCCACTAGTGAAGGATGCGAGCAGGATGACACGTGTACCTGCTTTGAAAGTGCGAGCCTCACCCCTAACAACTATATCTTGAATCCCCTTATATATATCACTCCTCACCTTGTTTTGGTTGTTTTGATAGTAGGTCAGCCTTTGTGCTTCAATCATGGAAAGGTAATCAACTAAAAACTATTGAAATAGTCTTCCACCATTGACAATAGTTGCATACTCGACCCTTCTCTCTTCTAAATGCTATGAACTCCCTTAAACTCATATGTTTCTTTCTATTTTCATTAGCCCAATGAGATTCTCACAAAGGAATGCCTTCTAAGTAGCCATCTTCACCGTAAGAAAACATCATAGGATACTGAAGAAGAACAAATGTAGTGTGTGTCTCATGAATCCTTTGTAGATGTTCAGACTTTAATTGAACTATATTATTATGCCCTGCATCTCCAGAATTAAAATCTCCTACTATTAGAACTGTGACCTCGTTAGAAGATGGTAAATTATAGACAGTCGCGTTCTTTGATCTTTTCTAGTACAACCACAACCTTATATTTGTGATATCTCCTTGATTTAGGTAGTTTTTCACTGTCCTAAATGTGTGAGCAAGAACATTATGTTGATTGATCATGCCCTTGAGGTCTAGAACCAAGGACTGGTCAATATTGTTGTTGGTTATTCTTGAACTGTATAAAATATTAATTGAAAAATATTAGTATTCATAATTAACCAAAATCAAAGTACCAACTACCTTAATATGGATCTAATCAGTTTGGAATGCATGATACAAACCTAAAAATCTCTATCCTGTTTGAGACCTCATTTTCTGTATCATAAATATATAACTGGGCAAATTTTGGTCTTTGTCTCTCAATTGCCACCAAGCTTCCAATTCTGTGGTAGTTTTGTCCACTCACAATGAACTAGAGAGGACCTATCCCATCATTGATGGAGGTCTTAATTTTATCGCTCAGGGATGTAAAGCAAAACATGCTGTTATAAGTTCTTATATTATCCTTAAAGTGTTTGCTTCTTTGGTCTGCTCTAGATATTAAATCTTGCAAGAGCTGAGGTGGACATTACAAAAATGTCAGTTGTACCTTTCCTCGCATACAACATATTGAGAACTCAATATTGGATGCTATTTTGGACTTTTCTGATCTCTCCTTATATAATATGGTTTCATTGTGCCAAGATCAAGGTTTAAGCTTTACATGCACACTAATCAAATAATAAGAATTACAATAAATCAATGTTCAAATACAAAAAATGTAATATATAGCCATATCTTTGTCAAAATTTTAAAAACTTGTACACTAATTGATAAATTTTATTTTATAAAAAGTATATCAATAGTAAATAATAAAGTGCTGATATTGCTACTTCTTAGATTACCTGTATTCTCAGCAACATCGAATATGGCTGGGTAGTCAATTTGCATAGAATTATCTAATACAGTCGTGTTTTCAGTAATATCCTCAACTTCTTCAAAAATTCTTGAAAGATTTATAGCCAATTCCTTCAACAATGATTTTCTTTGTCTCACGTGTCTTTCTTTTTCAGCTACGCACATTTCTTCTATTTCTTTGATATCTAAATTTGAATTAGATGTAGTTGTCCCTATAATCATTAGAGATAATATGTCAATTACTTTATATTATAAAAAAAATTAATGTATCTTTAGATTCAAAAGCAAACTATATTATATTACCATTTCTATTGGCTATGTTGGTAATATTGCTACATGTCATCATCATGTCTGTAAAATGTTCTTGCATTCATGTATTACCTGCTGAAAGCATCATGATGTGGTTAAATTTTTAAACCAGCCGAATTATCAATATATATTATGAAGGTAGTATTAAAGGTAGAAAAAGTAAAACTTTAGTTTTGTGATAATTACAATCTATCATGGTTATCTTACCATGCCTCTTTTAAAGTAGCATAGTCTTCCTCTTCAATCTTGCATCCTTTTACAATCTAGTTCGATTTGTGTACTCCAATGAATCTATAAAAATTATATAGCATATACTAGATTGTTTTAGTAGACCAATGAAACGTGGAATACTTGACATTTCTGAAAGTATGTGCATATCGGTACGTTAATTTAAATTAACCACATACTCATGATGGATAGTCTTAAAGTTACCCATATTGAACCCAACACCAAAATATCTTATTTGATAAGATATTCCTTCTCTTAGCAAATTTACAAATCGAGACACAAGAGCTTTTTTAACTGAGGTGTGTATTTTTTCTTCCTAGAATTGATAAACAAAAATCAAAGAACAATTAAATAGGGATAAAAAAATAAATTTAAAATATGAATAATATAAATTTAATATTATTTAAGAAATTGGTAGGAAACTCACGTCTTTATTGAGTCAAACCATCTCAATTGAGTATGGCAACAGAGAATTTTCGTAGCTTGGTAGTGTCTATAACCTTATTACTCGTATGCATACACACAAATTGTCAATTGTAGGATTGATTTCAGCAATTTTGTGAATATCAGCCATTGAAAAAAGAAGAAAAATTTTAAATTTTGAATATATGTAAAGGAAGGAATTGATGTACTTTGAATTATTGTGCTATATTTGTCTCATAACTTATACTTTTATAATTGACTCATAGCTAAAAATTTTTAAACTTAATTGACTTTAATTTAAATTTAAATTAAATATTTACAGATAAAACAAATATTCAATAAATATATAAATATATTTAAAATATAAATCCTAACAAACACAAATATTCCTCTAATTCAAACGTATCGTTCAAATAAAAAGCATCAACAAATTTTTTAAAAATATGCCATAATCAACATATTTGATTTATTCATTATCCTATAACAATTTATAATTAACAAATATAAAACTAACGCAAGAAACTTGTTAGATTAGGAATGATTTATTTATTAAACTAAATAAAGATATCATGATCAATAGCAAATTAATCGAAGAAAATTGTTAGATTAAAAATGATTTTATTTAAAAAGTATAAACAAATTAATGCAAGATATCACTTTTTAAATTAAAATAAGGATATTGTTAAATTAGGAATGATTTTATTTAAAAAGTATTTAAAATTTAAAATATATAATAACCTAAACAAATAACTTACAATTTAGAAACAGAAATCTTTTAAATTAGTTTAGTAGTATTAAAAATTAATTACTTAAAAATCTAAGAAAGCGTATTTAAAATTTAAAAAGTGAAAAAGTAACCACTTAAACAAAGAATAAGTTATCATTTGTAAATAAAATTTTTAGATTAATCAACAAATTTGATTTATTCATTATTCTATAATAATTTATAATTGACAAATATAAAACTAACGCAATAAACTTGTTAGATTAGGAATGCTTTATTTATTAAACTAAATAAAGATATCAGTAGCAAATTAACGGAAGAAAATTATTAGATTGGGAATGCTTTTATTTAAAAAGTATAAACAAATTTATGCAAGATATCACTTTTTAAAATAACATAAGAATATTCTTAGATTAGGAATGATTTTATTTAAAAAGTATTTAAAAATTTAAAATTAAAACAACCTAAATAAATAAATTAAAAATTAAATTAAATACCTAATAATCTAAAAATGTGTATTTAAAATTTAAAATTTTAAAAAGTAATAAACAAAGTAAATAATAAATTATAATTTATAAATAAAATTTTAAAAATTTCTAATGACAACACCTAAACAAATAAATTCTCAAACTTAATGTATGAGCGCCACATCAAAAAAATGTCTCCCTATTTGTATTACAATAAATATACCTTTCTGGATTACCAATATTTATCACATCTAATAATCACTAAGATAATAAATTCTATTTCAATTATATCTGCAACTAAGACTACATTTTTTTCACCATGTGAAGTATAAAAATAATATCTAAAAAAAATTTTCGATGACTGCAATTTATGGATTAAAAAGATAAGATCATATAATACGATTTTAATGTGCCAAGATCAAGGTTTAAGTTTTACATGCATACTAATCGAATAATAAGAATTACAATAAATCAATGTTCAAATACAAAAAATATAATATATAACCATATCTTTGTCAGAATTTTAAAAATTTGTACACTAATCGATAGTTTTTTGTATAAAAAGCATATCAATAGTAAATAATAAAAGTACTGATATTGCTACTTCTTAGATTACATGTATTCTCAGTAACATCGAATATGGCTGGGTATTCAATTTGTATAGAATTATCTAATACTGTCATATTTTTAGTAATATCATCAACTTCTTCAAAAATTCTTGAAAGATTTATAGCCAATTTCTTCAACAATAATTTTCCCTATCTCAGGTGTCTTCCTTTTTTAGCTATGCATACTTCTTCTAATTCTTTAGTATTTATATTTGAATTAGATGTAATTGCCCCTATAATCATTAGAGATAATACATCAATTACTTTATTTTATAAAAAAATTAATGTATCCTTAGATTCAAAAACAAACTATATTATATTAACATTGCTACTGGCTATGTTGGTAATATTGCTACATGTCATCATCATGTCTATAAAATACCCTTGGATTGATGTATTACCTATTGAAAGAATCATGTGGTTAAATTTTTGAACCAGCTGAGTTATGAATATATATTATCAAAGTAGTATTAAAGCTAGAAGAAGTGAAACTTTAGCTTTGTGATAATTACAATCTATCATGGTTATCTTACCATGCCTCTTTTGAAGTAGCATAGTCTTCCTCTTCAATCTTGCATTTTTTTGCAATCAAGTTTGATTTGTGTACTCCAATGAATCTATAATAATTATATAGCATATACTAAAAGATTATTTTAGTAGACCAATTAATCATGGGATACTTGACGATTTTGGTAGTATGTGCACATCGGTACGTTAGTTTAAATTAACCAGATACTCATGATGTGTAGTCTTGAAGTTATCCACATTGAGCCCAACACAAAAATATCTTATTTGATAAGATATTCCTTCTCTTAGAAAATTTATGAATTGAGACACAAGAGCCTTCTTAACCGGTTCGAGGTTACTATTGATTGAGCCGTGATGATTCACTGCATCATGCTCAACAATTAGGTGGAGGTGCAGCGGGTGATCCCTCATGAGATATACAGCATAACACTGAAGGCTTCCACCTCAGCTAGATTAGCCTTCTCTCACCTCATTTTTCGCTTGTGCGAGGTTGCTTGTGTCCGGATTGATAGAGACACTTTTATTGTAGTTGACAGACCGATTACCAGGAGGGGCATGGAGCATGCTTAGGAGCTTGGACAAGTACCACCTCAGGAGCCAGTTCCCCATCCTCAGCAGGAGCAGCCTGAGATACCTCAAGGACACTACTTTCCTCTGCGCGAGTACTAGGACCAACTGGCAGCATCTGTTGGACATTTGGCATCTTCTATTATCCAGCTGAGGATAGAGCATAAGGAACACTCAGTCCTTCTCCATCAACTAGCAGAGGAGCAGCAGAGACAAAGGCGTGAGCTAGATGAGCTGAAGCGCCAAAGAGGATTCTCAGGAGGGAGTAGCATCCATCATGATTGAGGTGGTTGAGTTTATCTCTTTTCTGCTGATGCGTGTGCATCTTTAGTATTTTTTCCTCTTGTTTTAAGTGATTTATTGAGAATTTCTCTTAATTAATCAATGAATTTGAGATTACAATGAACATTAATTTAATTAGTAGAACTGATTGATTACATGAAGCTTCAGAAGAAAAACACAAAGAAATAGAATGCAAAGCATGTAAACAGAAGGCTTTCTGGAACAGAACAGAAGATGGAAATAGAAAGCTCCCTGGAGCAGAAATCTCTGGAAAGCAAAAAGGGATTTTGGGTGTTGTACGTGAACAAGAGGGCATACTACATGAAAGGAGAAAAAAAGAGTGTGTTTACACATAAATGACTATCATTAAACATTTTGCGTAGTACGTAGGCAGTTTCACGTACAACACAGAAGATGTGCGTACGCACACACGCATGCGTACGCACAACGAAGAAAAATTTGGCAAAATGTGCTTACGCACACATGCATGCGTACACACAAGTGGGACTTCAAGTAATACGTGGAATTTTTCATGCACTATGTTAGGGCAAGGAGCAAAGCCAACTTAAGAAAATTGGCTCATGTACAACGCAGCCTACTTCACGTTGTACGTGAGCCCATAAATGACACTCTAGGATCACTTTCTCAAATCACGTATAACGTGGAACAAGCCACATACTATGTGGGCCTCGCTGCCTATTCCAGAAGCAACTTTAGGACCTTCTGTTCTTCAATTGCTCAACCTTTGAAGGATCAATCATAAGCCTATTAAAGAGGACAGTTATTAAAGATCACAAGCAATCAAGGATAAGCATGAGTTTCTAATTCTCCTAGGTTAAGGTTAGGAGCTCTGTTGTTCTATGGATTAATGCAATAACTCTTCTATTTCTAATTTATACAATTGATTCCTCTTTAAGAAACGGTTTTTGATGAGCGAATAATTTATACCCTTTTTGGCATTGTTTTTACATAGTTTTTAGTATGTTTTAGTTACTTTTTATTATATTTTTATTAGTTTTCATGCAAAAATCACATTTCTAGACTTTACTATGAGTTTGTGTATTTTTCTATAATTTCAGGTATTTTCTGGCTGAAATTGAGGGACTTGAGCAAAAGTCTGAATCAGAGGCTGAGAAAGGACTGCAGATGTTGTTGGATTCTGACCCTCCTGCACTCGAAGTAGATTTTCTGAAGCTACATAAGCCCAATTGGTGCGCTCTTAATTGCGTTGAAAAGTAGACATCTTGGGCTTTCCAACAATTTATAATAGTCCATACTTTGCCCGAGATTTAATGGCCCAAACTAGCGTCTAAACGCCAGCCAGAGACCCTTTTCTGGCGTTAAACGCCAAAACTGACACTAGAACTGGAGTTAAACGCCCAAATTGGCATCCAAGCTGAAGTTTAACTCTAGAAATGGCCTATGCACGTGTAAAGCTCAATGCTCAGCCCAAGCACACACCAAGTGGGCCCCAGAAGTGGATTTCTGCACTATCTGCACTTAGTTGCTTATTTTCTGTAATCCCTAGTAACTAGTTTAGTATAAATAGCACTTTTTACTATTATATTCAGATCTCAGGATGTTTAGTCCTTAGACCTATTATCACTTGGATCATTTTAAGGAGGCTGGCCACACGGCCATGCCTAGACCTTTTTCTCTTATGTATTTTCTACGGTGGAGTTTCTACACCTCATAGATTAAGGTGCGGAGCTCTGCTGTTCTTCATGAATTAATGCAAGTACTATTGTTTCTCTTTTAATTCACGCCTACTTCTTCTCTAAGATATACTCTCGTACTTAATTCAGTTAAGTTAGAATGAAGGGGTGACCCGTGACAATCACCCACTATCTTTGTTACTCGCTTAGCCAAGATCCGCGTGCCTGACAACCACAAGCGATCGACATGATGTTCAACGTAGTCATTGGATGACAGCCAGAGTATATTCTCTTGGGTCTCTAATCCACGGACCGAGTCCGTAAGATTAGAACCTTTGTGGTAGAGGCTAGAACCAATTGGCAGCATTCCTGAGATCCGGAAAGTCTAAACATTGTCTGTGGTATTCTGAGTAGGATCTGGGAAGGGATGACTGTGACTAGCTTCAAACTCGCGAATGTTGGGCACAGTGACAGTGTGCAAAAGGATAGAGAGATCCTATTTCGACGCTAGTGAGAACCGACAAATGATTAGCTGTGCGGTAGTTGTACCTGGTATTTTTCATCCGAGACGAGAAATCCGACAGTTGATTAGCCGTGTAGAAACCGTACCTGGTATTTTTCATCCGAGAGGATCATACAGCTTGCCATGAAAGGGATCACGCATGGTTGGATGAAGACAGTAGGAAAGCAGAGGTTCAGAAGCAACAAAGCATCTCCAAACGCTTATCTAAAATTCCCACCAATGAATTACATAAGTATCTTTATTTTAATTTACGTTTTATTTATCTTTTAATTATCAAAACCTCATAACCATTTGAATCTGCCTGACTAAGATTTACAGGATGACCATAACTTGCTTCAAGCCGACAATCTCCATGGGATCGACCCTTACTCACGTAAGGCATTACTTGGACGACCCAATGCACTTGCTGGTTAGCTGTGCGGTGTTGTGAAAAGTGTGATCACAATTTCGTGCACTAGTTTTCGTTCTTCATCTTAAGGGGTAGGAATATATTGGAAAACAATTCCTCTCTGACTTGAATTTTCTTAGTCTTTTGGAAAATTGATTAATTGAATTAAGCTTGAAAACCGATTCTCATAATTTGTAAGTTTAGAACTGAGTTGATAAGTGATATAGAATCAACTAGGTTAAACTCTTATGAATTGTGTAGTTTTATAAATCAAAAACGTCCTTCAACTCTTTTCCTGATTAAATGACTAAGGGATTAGCGTTTAATTAGGTTAAAGGGAAATTGAATGACCAAGGGATTGAAAATTAATTACTAATGATTTGCCATAAAAGAATCGTTGCATGATTAGAATATAAAGTGAAAAGTGTTGATTCAGACGATTAATATCTCTGAAACCTTAGCTTTCTCAATCATACATCACTTTCATATTCACTGTCATTCCGTTTTTTATTCTGTTTACTATCTATTTATGCTTAAATCCATTCAAAACCTTAATTTGCTAGTCTGACTAGATTGATCAATTGATTTTGCTTGCTTAATCCGTTAATCCTTGTGGGATCGACCCTCACTCACCTGAGGTATTACTTGATACGACCCGGTGCATTTGCCGGTGTTTTGTGGATTGTAAAATCCGCGATCAAGTTTTTGGCGCCATTGCTGGGGACTAATTGTGCTTAACAAACTAACAATCAATTGATTACCTAAATTAGGCCTTTTTAATTTTGTTTATTTACTGTTTTGCTTTTATTTCCCCCCTGGGAATTCCCTTTGGTACTATGAAGGGAGTTCCAATTTGATTTCCTTATTGTTTTTGTCTATGCAGAAATATAGGGATAATGAACCGCTTCAGTATGATTGAAGAACTGAAGATTGACGGTTTAGAATTCAGAATAAATTCTCGTTGCAAGTATAGTTTCTAAACCAATCAATCAACATTTCTTGCAAAAGTTCTGGTTGTCACAAGTAACAAACCCCTAAATAAATTGATAACCGAAGTATTTAAACCTCGGGTCGTCTTCTCAAGGAACTGTAGGGAAGTATGTTCTTATTATTGGTTATAAGTTTGTAAATTGGGGTTTTGAAAGTAAGGAACAAGTAATTTAAATGACAAATAAAATAAATAAATAACTGTAAAATAAACTCTTAGCAAGGTATGAGAATTTTGGAAGTCCTATCCTAGTTATCCTTATCAATGGTGATGAGAATTGAATTTTAATCCCACTTAGTTAGCCTTTACTAAAGCAAAGGAAGGTCAAGTGGACCAATTAGTTTGATCCTCAGGTCCTAGTCGATTCCTAAGAAAAGACTAGAGTTATTGGAGTTTAATTCAATTGGTAAAAATAACAATTATCAATCACGATGAGTTTGATAACTCAAGAGTTACCAATTAATCAACCAAGCCAAAAGGAAGGAAATATAAATTATTAATGTAAATAAAGGAAAGCAATCATAATTCTGAAATACTTCAAATCATATTAAATAGAAAATCAAATCTAAACATGAATGGTTCATAAGCCAATTTGGCAACAAAAGTAATTAAAGGAAAGCATTAAAATATCTGAAAGCAAAAGGGAAATATAAAGTAAAGGAATATTGAACCTAATAAGGAGTTGGAATACTAAATTGAAATAATAAGAAATCCTAATCCTAAACCCTAAGAGAGAGGAGAGAACCTCTCTCTCTAAAAACTACATCTAAACTATGAAAAGTGAATAATTGGAGCTCTCTCCCTCTCTAATTGGATGCATTCTCCCACTTCATAACCTCTAATCTATGCCTTCTGGACTTGGATCTGGGCCAAAAAGGGCTTCAGAAATCGCTGAGAGCATTTTCTGTAATTTTTGATGCGTGGCATCTGTCACGCGTCCGCGTGGGTCATGCGGTCGCGTCATCTGGAGTTTTTCTTGTCACGCGTTCGCCTCGGTCATGCGTCCGTGTCATTTGTTTTCTACTCATGGCGCGCGTTCGCGTCAGTCACGCGTTCGCGTCGCTGTCTTTTTGCACTGGGCATACGGCCGCGTCGTCCATGCATTCGCGTCGCTGTCAGTTTCTTCAAAAACTCCATTTTGTGCTTTCCTTCCATTTTTGTATGTTTCCTTTCCATCCTTTAAGTCATTCCTGCCTTTAGAATATCTGAAACTACTTAACACACAAATCACGGCATCGAATGGTAATAAAAGGTGATTAAAATAGATAATTTTAAAGCATAGGAAACATGTATTTCACACATATCATATAATAAGGAAGGAAAAGTAAAACCATGAAATTTTCATGAATAAGTGGGTGAAGGATTGAATAAATTTCTTGAATTGAGCACAATATACATCATAAAATATGGGTTTATCAATGATCCTGAGATTGAAAGAACTCTTTGGTGGTAGAGACAACAAGCTAGAAATTAAAGAGTTGAAGAAGAGACTGAAGAAGTGCTTAAAGAAGAATTCTCTGAGCCATAGATGGCAGAGAATGTGAATGACAATATCAACCCACCTAGAAGGACTCTCGGGTCTTATGTAAACCCCAACCCAGATAGTGGTGGGAGTAGTATCATCACACCTACTGTCAGAGCCAACAACTTTGAATTGAAGCCACAACTTGTTACGTTGATTCAACAAAACTGCCAATTTAGTGAAAGCCCACATTTGAAGTGTACCGTCTGCTGCTCTTCCTTTTTACTGTAAGGGATCAAGCTAAACACTGGCTAGAAAATCAACGCAAGGAGAGCATAGCCACATGGGAGGACTTGGTCACTAAGTTTCTAAACAAATTCTTTCCACCTCAGAGGCTTACTATGCTCAGAACTGATGTTCAGACCTTTAGACAGCAAGAAGGAGAATCCCTATATGAAGCTTAGGAGAGGTTTAAAGAGATGCTCAGAAAGTGCCCTGATGATATGTTTGCTGACTGGGTCCAGCTTCAAATATTTTATGATGGGATCACTCCCACCTCGCGGATGGCGCTGGACACTTCAACTGGAGGATCTTTATATATGAAAGAAACTACTAAGGAAGGCAAGAATTAATTGAGATGGTGGCCAAAAATCAATATCTTTACTCTTTCGAAAAATCAGCAAAAAAGGGAGTCATAGAGCTAAGTGCTTTGGATACTCTGCTAGCCCAAAATAAGATTTTGTCCCAGCAAATAAATGCAATTACTCAACACCTAGGAGGAATTCAAGTCTCACCAATAAGCTCTCAAGAGAACTCTTATGGTGGTAGTAATGGATTTTCTCAAAGTGAAAGCATGGAGTATGGACAATCTTCACTATAGCAAGTGAATTACATGGGTAATCCCCCAAGACAACCTCAAAATGACCCTAACTCCAACACCTTTAATCCAGGTTGGAGGAACCACCCAAATTTTGGGTGGAGGAACCAAAACCAGAGATCTAACCATTTCAACAGCAACCCTCAGCCTAATCACTTCAACCCCTAGCAGAACACTGTTAATAACCATCACTAAAACCCAAATAACCCTCCCGTGAACCAACCCCGCCAATAGCCATCTCTCTCACAACCAACCCAGCAAAATGCCCAAAGGCTTTCTAATATTGAGCTTGCCCTAGAAAAATTATCTCAGAGCACACTAGTATTCATGGAAGAAACTAGAGGCTTCAGGGAGGAAACAAGAACCAATTTCAAGAATCAAGGTGGTTCAATTAGGAATTTGGAGGTGCAAGTAGGCCAGATTGTTCAACAATTAGAGAAAGCCATAAATATTCTCCCCAGTGACACAATTCCAAATCCAAAGGAGGAGTGCAAGGCTATTTACTTGAGAAGTGGAATGGTGGTAGGAGAAGAAAAGAAGGAAGAAACCAAAAAGGAGGAGTTCACTGATGGTATAACGACCCAATTTCTGGTACGTCATGATCATACTAGATGAGCCTGATTCGTTGTTAAGAGTGTAGTTATTTTGTGAGGTATTATTTTTTTGAAAATGTTTAATCTAACATTCGGAATTGATAAACAGAATCATTCATTGCCAGCACAAAAATAATCACAAATAAAGCAGTTATAATCAATCACACTTATATATCTCAAGCAGTTAACAACGTTCAGTCATCTAGCCTTTATTAGAGTTTAGATCTTTAGTTAGAACACCTCTAGATATAGCTAGATAATAACTATATACATATATATACATACAACATCCCAGGCCCTGACCTGTTCAATAAGTCCCTAAGCTGGCACCCAAGCTAGCCTGGACTCTATACTCACCTAGTCCCTCTAAACAACTAAAGCAAGGGAAAATACGTTCTAAGTCTTCAAAACTTGAGTCAGGTCGAAGGTCATCAAAAGGTTGAAGATCATCTACTACTCCTCTGCACGATCATATATTGCCATATGACGTCTTATTGGTACTCCCTCAAGTAGCCACATAATAGGAGTCTCGTATACAGGATTTAGGTTAAAGTGCGCATACAAACGGGGTGCAGACATTGGTTGGTCTCACAGTATACATATAAACAGAGAACGGGATTAACCCTAGACTCAGAAGACTACCTAGGTCAGAATCCTTTTTGCGAACGGTCGTCAGCAAACTACGGAAGGGTACCCTTAATTCCATCTGAAGGGGGAAGGGAGAGAGAAGGGTAAGAATCGGGGAGTTCTTAGTAGGGTCGGGGTTATTAGTTAAGTTCATTAATTTTGTGTTGCTTAGCAGACAAATAGCAAAATACAGAGAAGCAGTAAACAGAAGATATAGATAAATAGAAAAAATAGAGAAAACAGAAAGTAGAACACAAATAGAAGAATACAAAAAAATAAAACACAAATACAGAGAATAGAATACAAACAAAGACAGCATACATTCATACAACAATCATAACAGAGGAAATGCACAACCAAGTATGATGCATGTCTAGCCCTAGTGCAAGTAATGAGCTCATCTGTCGGTTTCTACCCGCTCCTGACGTAACCCGAAGCAGCTGAACCGGGTATGGTTATTCCAGTAAGCATAGGTACGGTTCTCACTAACCGACATATGCCATAATATCCTCTATAAGCATACTCTGCTTTACAGGTGGTAGAAATCCAGCCGTGTATGAAATAATTTCCTCTGCAAGTGATCCCAGGTTATCAGTTGCAGGTACAGGCCTCAATAGCTGTGTAGCACTGGAAAATGTTCTGTGGTCGTACCACTATCTATCTGACTACCTCAATACAGCAGATGAACATACAAATATCTCTGGAGTTGCCTTAATGTAACAAATGAATAAAAAAACATTTTTTGGGTTGCCTCAAGCAACAAATGACCTTTCAATAGGTCCTCTGCTTTTTGTCATACTACTCTTTTTCTTTGTCTCTTTATTCTGTTCTGATTACTCTCTTCTCTTTGTCTCTTTACTCTGCTCTGGTTTCTCTTCTCTTTATCTCTTTACTCTGCTCTGATTACTCTTTTCTCTTTGTCTCTTTACTCTGCTCTGGTTTCTCTATTTAACGTATGTATTTAAAGCTTATGAAAATTTTGGTATGAATAGTTAGCCTGTCCCAAGTATAGGTTCATTAAGTTTATACTGAAACAATTTAATTTTTCATATTATACCTAACCCTAGGTGCAACTCAAGAACTAACTATGTTGCTCCTAGTTCGTTCACTAATCTCTGTTTGTTTCTGTCATTAAAACCTTACAGACTTTTTCTTCGATTTTTATCTCTTCTTTAACTTTTTATCTTTCCTTTGTCTTCGCCTCACTAATATGTTATTACCACTTCCTAGGTATTTTATGAAGGTAATTATGAGATTCTGAGCTTAAAGTTGTTTTTCTAAAGCTTTTAAAGAAAATTGCCTTTTCCGCATTTAAAATTACCTTATTTTTATCTTTTACTTTATAAATTCACTTTTTACCACCCGTAACTTTTAATATTTTTATTTTAACCACCCTAATTTTTAGAAATTACAAAATAACTCCCCAAATACCAAAATATTTACTTCCTTGCCCTTTTTAAGATCTAAAGCCTGTTCTTCATTGTTCTTCACCATACTCAAAGTGTTCTTCATAAACTTTTCAGATTATTTCTTTGTTTTCACCCATTTTTCAATCTTTTTAGCAACCGATTTTTACCAAAATTTATAATAAATTAGTAGCCACTAAAACCCCATCTTTTTCACTTGATTTCAACACAAATTCAACCCTAATTTAAGGGTTAGGGTTTCGGTTTCCAGCAGCCATGAAGAACATAAATTCAAAGTTGAATATCATCAAATTTTCACCAAAATCTCAACAAGAATCACTCTTATAAACCATCAATTTCAATCACAGCCAAACCATATCATGATCACACAACTCGAATACAATTAATCAAGATTAATTTTACTAAACCCTACCTTGATTTGCTTCTCCAAATTTGGTTACTCCTTGAAGTATTCTTAAAGCACTTTTTCCTTCTAAATCACATAAAAAACAACTTTAAATACAAAAATCCTCAACTGACCGAACCTTTATATGAGTGTTAGGATGAGATTCCTCACCTTACTTTTGCTGAAAATTGAGGTTTCTTAGTCCTCAAGTCAAGTTAAGCATGATTCCTAAGGAAGAACATCAAGAAAATACATGTTTAAGCATGTTTCCTTGAAATCGAAGCAAAAGGGAGAAGGTGCAACTAACTCACCTTGATTCCAGCCTTGATAAGTCATATGTAGATAAAGAAGAGAGGATCATTTTGGTCGGATTGGAATTTTGATTTGAGTTTTAGTTCGGAAGAAATCAAGCTTTGAAGATCAAGTGTTCATGAAGTTTTCTCTCTTTTCAATTTCGGCCAAAGGGAGCAAATGACCAGCCTTGGAGTGTCTTGGGGGTGTAGGGAGAGTTGTGATTGGTTGGCTTGGAGGTGGATTAAAATAATATTAAAATATCTCTGGTGTATAACTACTAAAACTAGATGTATCAGAACACACATAAAAACATTGATAAACCACTATTTTACGGTTTATCTTATGCTCAATTGAGTGGATTTTATCAATCTTTCATACACTTATTCATATAAAATGCATGGTTTTACAATTTTCTTCCTAATTTTGTGCTATGATTAAAAACATGCTTCGTTGCTCTTAAATTTTACTAATTTTAATCCTCTCTTATTACCATTCGATGCCTTGATATGTGTGTTAAGTGATTTCAGGGTTTATAGGGCAGGAATGG
Source organism: Arachis ipaensis (assembly GCF_000816755.2). Taxonomy (NCBI): domain Eukaryota; kingdom Viridiplantae; phylum Streptophyta; class Magnoliopsida; order Fabales; family Fabaceae; genus Arachis; species Arachis ipaensis. The sequence continues at coordinate 50,583,691 of NC_029791.2, forward strand.
CTTAGAGGATGGAAAGGAAGCATACAAAAGTGGAAAGAATACAAGAAGTTGAAGGAATTGCTAATGGTGTCAGCCCTGACCTCTTTGCACTTAATCGATTATAACTTGAGCTACAGAGGTCCAAATGAGGCGTTTCCAGTTGCGTTGGAAACTAACATCTGGGGCTTCGAAATAATATATAATTTGCTATAGTGTACGTGCAGTCCAGGGGGCACGCACACGGCATGGATGCGGACGCGCGCATCTACGAAAAGGTCAGCGACCCAGAAATCGCCGCAGTGATTTCTGGGCTATTTCTGGTCCAGTTTCAAGCTCAGAAAACACAGATTAGAGGTTGCAGAGTGAGGGAATCATCTATCACCTCTCATTATTCATAATTTTTGGTTTTAGATGTAGTTTCTAGAGAGAGAGGCTCCCTCTCTCTAGGTTTTAGGATTTCTCTTAGTTTTAGGTTTATTTCTTCTCAATTCCAGGTTCAATGTTCCTTTAATTTAATTTCTCTTCTACTTTTATTTGTTCTAGCTTTCTAATTTATTTATTTTCCTTGTTGATTACTTTATGTTGACAATTTGGTTTATGAACTCCATGTTAGAATTGATTTTCTTATTTAATGCAATTTGAGGTATTTCATATTTATGATTTTAATTTAGCTTTTTACATTTTTAGCTTGAATTGATTAATTGGAGACACTTGAGTTATCAAACTCCTTTGTTGATTGATAATTGGAATTTGCTGGTTGGTTTGGATCCCTCTAAAGCTAGTCTTTCCTTAGGAGTTGACTAGGACTTGAGGAATCAAGTTGATTAGTCCACTTAACTTTCCTTTATTTAGTAAGGGTTAACTAAGTGGGAGTAATGAACAATTCTCATCACAATTGATAAGGATAACTAGGATAGGACGTCCAGTTTTCATACCTTGCTAAGAGCTTTATTAGTTATTAATTTAATTCTTACAATTTAATTTTTCTTGTTCCTTATTCAAAAACCCCAAAAAGATAATCTTCCATAACCAATAATAAATACACCTCCCTGCAATTCCTTGAGAGACAACCCGAGGTTTAAATACTTCGGTTATCAATTTTATTAGGGGTTTGTTACTTGTGACAACCAAATTTTTGTACGAAAGGATTTTAGTTGGTTTAGAAACTATACTTGCAACGGGAATTTATTGTGAATTCTTTATTAGCAAAAATCCGTTTGTCAAACATCTCAAAAAATTATTTTCTGAGCTACTAGCATAAATGAAACTAGTAACATATTTAATATGAGAATAGAATATGTATGATGAGGCATTAACATTGCTAAAGTTATCAGAGAGTGCTGGTGCTAAGCTGCACCAATAAATTGTGAACTTAGTTAAACTGATTTCTTGTTATTAACTAAAATAGACCAGGTAACAATATAATATCATTAAAGCAGCTTCTAATACTAATATAATGATAATATTATACTATTATCTTTCTTCTCTCATGAATCGAGTCCGGTTCATCAAACTAAGACTATTTACGGAAACTAGAATAAAAACTTCTAAGCGATACGATTCAAAAACTAGGTTCTTCGTGATTGCGTCGTCAAGCTTGCCTCAAAAGAGGTTCTGGCTTAAAGATTACATAATGACAATAAGGATTGAGATGCTTGATGATACAGCAGAGTTTTTCCCTTTACTGATCTTCCGGAGAAATCCGTGTCTTCAGAAAAGGTCTTGCATACTCGAAAACGAGGTTGTTATAGATGGGGCAAGAAAAGGAGCTCCAGAGGATATAAATCTTCAAGAAGAGCACATGCAGCCTACCCTCCAGAAACCTATTCAATTCACAAAAGCCCCACTAAAAGACAGAATGCCAGTGCCTGAGTACGTGCAAAGAATTCCATATCCTCAAAAGCTCCAAAGGAAAACAAGGAGAAGCAATATTCTAAATTCTTGGACATATTCAAAGCTTTGCACATCAACATTCCATTTATAGAAGCTCTTGAACAAATTCCCTTATATGCAAAATTCATGAAGGATTTATTATCTAAAAAGAAATCCTTGAAGAGAGGTGTAACACCCTAATTAGCCTAAGCTTTACCTCGCATCGTAAAGCAAAGGTTAATCAGAGATTACGACAGTTCTAAGCTCATACATATAATATATAGAAGGAATTGTTATAATCTAGAAGCCCGATGAAGGAAATAGCTCAAAAACAGTATTTGAAAAGCGTAAAACGTACTAACGATGCTTCTAACTTTAAGCCGGCTAGCCATATATACAGATAAAACAGAACCTGAAGTTTAAAAGGGTTTATACAAAGTTTGTCCTCTCAATACATGCCTCTAGGAAAAAGCAAAATACAAAAGTGAGAGATATACAAACAAAATAAATCAAAAGACTCCAAAAGAATCCAAGATCCTCCACTTCTGTCACCATCCAAGCAACTCACCGAGGTGGGTTGCGACCTGCATCTAAAAAACACAACAGAAATATAATATGAGAACCGGAGGTTCTCAGTATGGTAACAGTTCCCAGTGATGTAGGATATAAGACCCCGGGATGCCAAAGACAATCCTAGACTTCATATCCATCACAAGATTCAATCTTAAGGCATACTAAAATAGATAAGCATAATATGTAAACCTTAACATAAATAAACCGGGTAATCTATCTTAGAGGATTTCTATTCTAACCAAACACCGCTATCCCACAGCCTTCACCAACCTATCCTCTATGTGATCTCATCGCCACCGCCTTCCGAACCTCCTCAATCCCAGCAGAAATCACAATTAATTACATTGCAAGTAAAACACAAGTAGAAGCATATAAGGCAAGTAATTCAAGTAAGCAAATAGGCATGTTATTCAATTTGGCATACAATTACAAGTCGACAAAGTAAACAAACAGATAGAAAATTCATATGATGAATGCCTGCCCTATTAGCTGTGAGATAACATTGTCAATTCAACTGCCAACCCGAAACATCTCCATGGAGATGTCGCCCTTCTGAATCATTATTGGGAACCCCCGAGATATAGTGCTCGGATCACTGTCCAGGGTTTTGTGCCTGCACACTCTGATGATCCGAAGGGATGCGAGCGGGATACTCTTGCCTCAGACCTCACATCTCAATGCAAGCGGGACGAACTACTGCCCTTATGCCACCGCCGCTACCTCGACAGGCAGGATCTAACTGCCGTCCCTGTCGGGCGCATAGCGTCTCATAATCTCAGTACAAATACCGTTCAGTGGTTTTCAGAAAACATTTTCAGTATACATGGATCCATCATCTCAGTCAGAGTCCTCGACTCATTGCAACCACGGTCAATTCACATTTCAGTTCTGAACTCTACAGTTCATCATTTCTCATGTCACATACGAGTCTATCTTCACATGCCATCAAACCATCCTCAGTACACCCACCTAAGCCTCCGTTTTCTAATTTTTCATAATAATCATGAACTAAAACCCTTAGGTTATTTCCCATGTTCTCATACCCAAAATTAAGCCCAAAAGCCTTAAAATGGTGTCATAGAAGCTTACAATCTTGTTGGAAAGGTGAAATAGTTGAAAACAAGGTTAAGTTTGAGAAGCAGGACGTGTGCGTCCGCACAGGAGTGTCTGTTCACACAAGGCTGTGCATACGCACATACCAGAAATCATAAAATTTTGTAACTTTACAGAATTTCAGATTTTTACACCAATCTTTGAATGATCATAACTCCCTCTACAAAAACCCAAATTTTACAAACTTTATATCGATTTGAAGGGTTTTTAATGAGCTTTAATTTCAAACAATTTTCAACCAATTTTAAAAACCGAGGAATAAGTTATGATCAGACAAAGTTCACCAAAAACTAACTTTTACCCAAACTCACAAAAATCTCAATTTACCAACCTTCATAACTCAAACCAACCAAAACTACATTAACTCTATCCGATATCAGATTTTACCATTTGCCATACTTCAACTTACCATGCCAACATATATAACCATCACCTAACATTATCAAGTACATAATAATACCCCTACTAACCATCATTTTCATCAATTATCAATATCAATCTCTAATATCATGCTATCAACATCAATATAGCCATTTATCAATCATTCCAAATCATCAATTATCATGAATTATCATTGCAACACTTTCACCAACATAACCAAGGCTCATCAATTCATTATAATTTATTGTACCCCATAATTCAACAACTCAACAACCATTTTAATTCAAACCTATCCTATGGGCTACTAGCCTAAGTGTCCATGAATATTATATATTACATAGAGGAAACCAAAACCATACCTTAATCAATTCTCTATATGCACTAAAACCCCCAATGAGCACAACAATGACCACCAACAAGCTTTCCAACACAATCCAAGCCACCAACAAGTTCCAATAGCTCCCAAACTCACAATAATCAAGCGATATATACATAAATCATCATAAATCAACCTAGGGTACCATATAAACAAAATCTCACAAGGGTTCAATGCCTCTTACCTTGTCCAACAGTTTTGATAGCCAAAACTCAATGCTAAGCAAGGATTAGAGTGAACCTAAACATCCAAAGTCATAAAAACTCACTTAATCCAAAGCCCTAAAAACTCGAAATTTTGAAGAGAAGAACTGAGAGGGATTTGAGCTTTCCTTACCAGTTTCTCAGATGGGTTTTGGAGAGCTCTTCACAAGGAACGCGTAGCCGCAAATGGTGCGGTGATCGGAGCTCTATAGCTCAAGATATGAGCTTAGGAAGTTGAAGATGAATGGTACTTCTTCTTCCTCTTCCTTCTTTTCTTTGTTGCTGAGTGTGTGCGTTTAATTTGTGTTGTTGTGCTACATGGGTTCATTAAATGAACCTTTATATATGTTGGGCTTGGGCCCAACTTGGGCCCGGTCTAACCCGTTAGCGTTTTTAACCTGTCTGGCCCAACTTCGGGCCAAACCTTTAAAATTAACGCCCGATTTTCGACTTCTATTATTTTTCTAAGGTTTTTGACTGTTTTCACTTTTTTCGCACAGTACGGGACAGACTTGAATCGATTAAACCAGTTTGACTGCCGGTTTGCAGTTTTTCACAAAAAGCACATTTTCTGACTCAGAAAGACCTACTAAGTCCAAAAATCACATGTAAATCCTCAAATTGTAACTTTAACTCTTTGGAACCTAATTTGGGCAATATTAATTACCTAATTAGGCGGTTAATTAGTCGCGATTCTTACATTCTCCCCTCATAATAAAATTTTTGCCCTCGAAAATTTGAATCACGCGACACATCTCCAACGAAGCGTTCTACCGTGCCGACACTCCCTCTCGCATTCCGCTGCGTCACTCTGATTATCATTATCAAGAATTCCGAAATTTTTCCTTAAAACAAATATCGATTTTGAAACATCTTTCCAAATCATTCAAAACAGTTTAGTCTAAACCAGTTCACTATTGAGCTTTCTCAAAGGAGTCATTTACTCGGAAGTTGATTACTTCAAATCATGATTTTCTTAAATAAAAACTTTTCAAATTAAATCCCTTTCGATTATGATAAATTGGAAACCATTTTCACAATTGAACAAAATCAGAGAACTCACTTTTCTTTTAAACCATATCTCTTAAATCAAGAGTTCCGACCAACTTTCAACACCAAATTCATTTAAACCAAAGTTCCAAACCAGACTTGGAAATCATTTTAAACCTTAAAACCGCAAAATCACAGTTAAAACCGCAAAAGCGTCAGTTGGTACTTTCATTGCCGCTAGTGCTGAATCACATCATTCATCCCTACAGGAAGCCGACAAGATTTCCAGTGATGCTCGATACCCATTCCGGCACGTCTACCCAATTTATCGTCATTAAGAATCCGAGTTACTTAGCTACATGCATCCAAGCCTCATTCTCCATTGGTCCCTCTAACAAAAAATCTAAGCTCTTACAATCCTAACGATGATTTTTCCAAAGGATTGAACTAAGCTACCCTAGATCCAGACAATACAGAATACTTCAAAGCATACGCTTACCTCTCGTCGGAGAATCCGACCCTGTCGTACCACGTACATGCAAGGTAAACACACGGCCTGACTGTTGATTCTGACCCTCATCTCGATTCCTCCCGCGGAAACAATACTTGGATACATGTCCAGGCTTCCCACAAGTATAGCATCAACCATCTCCTTTCGCCAGGTGAAGCTGGGCCTTGTTGTTTCTTCTGAAGTTTCGTTGACCTTGACGATGCTAAGTAGCATGTCCATCCCTTTTTAAGATTCGGCCTCTTGTTGAAAAATGCTTTCCACGACCTCTGCTACTGGTACCCCCACGATTATCTCTCGTCAAAGTCATCTTGTCAATATAGTCCTCCACGAATCTTGCCTCGTTCACCAATTCCGAGAATCTTTTAATCTCAAATGGAGCCACAACGCGCATGATATCTTCCCTCAGCCCTACTTGATACTTTTCACACTTCCAACCCTTATAGGACTCAGGGGCTCCTTGACATACCCTTGAAAACCTACAGAACTCTTCAAACTTACTCGTATACTCGGCCACATGCATTGAACCTTGTTTCAGCTACATAAACTCTAACTCTCTGGCCTCCCTCACCGACTCAGGAAAATACTTATTGTAGAAAGCAGTCCGAAATAGCTCCCATGGAATATCTATATTCTGTAGTTGCAAGAATCGACACTCCTCTTTCCACCAGTGCTGAGCATCTCCCGCTAATTGATAAGCCGCATATTTCACAAACTGATTATTTGGGACATGTTGAGTCTATAATGCATAGTCCACAGCTTTGAACCAGTCGTCTGCTTCAATAAGGTTTGTCGATCCATTGAAACTTGCCGGGTCAACTCTCAGAAAAGCAGCTAGAGTCCTCGGAACACGATCTAAGTCGTCCTCAATGCCTTCTCCATTTTCGCTTCCAGCTGATTGCCTTGTTTGCCACAAGGCATGAGTAGCCATAGCAGTGCCTGCTTGAATCATGTTAGCTAAGTTAATCATTGCCGTCATTAATTCAGTGTGATTATCCGTCGACGGGTTACTCTCATTCTCTCAGCGAGTACGAATACGACCTTGCCCGCGAGTAGCCATTCAGGGTCCTGTCTACACCCAATCATCGATATCAAGGTGATCAGTCTTAATATCAAAAGCCTAGTGCTTCAATTATCCCAAACAGGCACTCACATACAAGCATGCTATGCAATATCAAGTAGATAACCTAATATCATAAAAAAAAGACACATAAAGTATGGAATGAAGTACAATCGGTCCATCCCTCAGGCTCACGAGGACAAACCGCTCTGATACCACTAAATGTAACACCCTAATTAGCCTAAGCTTTACCTCGCGTCGTAAAACAAAGGTTAATAAGAGATTACGACAGTTCTAAGCTCATACATATAATATATAGAAGGAATTGTTATAATCTAGAAGCCCGATGAAGGAAATAGCTCAAAAACAGGATTTGAAAAGCGCAAAACGTACTAACGATGCTTCTAACATAAAGCACAAGAAACAGATGTAAATATAGCAAAAGATAGTAGTATAATATCATAAGAATCTAGCCAAGGCTCGTGGAGTTTAAGCCGGCTAGCCATATATATAGAAAAAAGAGAACCTAAAGTTTAAAAGGGCTTATACAAAGTTTGTCCTCTGAATACATGCCTCTAGGCATAAGCAAAATATAAAACTAAGAGATATACAAACAAAATAAATCAAAAGACTCCAAAAGAATCCAAGATCCTCCGCTTCTGTCACCATCCAAGCAACTCACCGAGGTGGGTTGCAACCTACATCTGAAAAATACAACAGAAATATGGTATGAGAACCGGAGGTTCTTAGTATGGTAACAGTTCCCAGTGATGTAGGATATAAGACCCCGGGATGCCAAAGACAATCCTAGACTTCATATCCATTACAAGATTCAATCTTAAGGCATACTGAAACAGATAAGCATAATATGTAAACCTTAACATAAATAAACCGGGTAATCTATCTTAGGGGATTTCTATTCTAACCAAACACCGCTGTCCCACAGCATTTACCAACCTATCCTCCATGTGATCCCATCGCCACCGCCTTCCGAACCTCCTCAATCCCAGTAAAAATCACAATTAATTACAATGCAAGTAAAACACAAGTAGAAGCATATAAGGCAAGTAATTCAAGTAAGCAAACATGCATGTTATTCAATTAGGAATACAATTAGAAGTTGGCAAAGCAAACAAACAGATAGAAAATGCATATGATAATTACCTGCCCTATTGGCAGTGATATCACATTGTCGGTTCAACTGCCAACCCGACACATCTCCATGGAGATGTTCCCTTTCGAAATCATTATTGGGAACCCCCGAGATATAGTGCTCGGATCACTGTCCAGGGTTTTGTGCCTGCACACTCTGATTATTCGAAGGGATGTGAGCGGGATACTCTTGCCTCAGACCCCACAACTCAACGCAAGCGGGACGAACCACCGCCCTTACGTCGTCGCCGCCGCTATCTCGACAGGCGGGATCCAACCGCCGTCCCTGCCGGGCGTATAGCGTCTCATAATCTCAGTACAAATACACTTCAGTGGTTTTTAGAAAACATTTTCAGTATACATAGATCCATCATCTCATTCAGAGTCCTCGACTCATCGCAACCACGGTCAATTCAAATTTTAGTTCTAAACTCTACAGTTCATCATTTCTCATGTCACATACCAGTCTACCTTCACACGCCATCAAACCATCCTCAGTACACCCGAAACCTAAGCCTCCGTTTTCTAATTTTTTATAATAATCATCAACTAAAACCCTTAGGTTATTTCCCATGTTCTCATACCCAAAATTTAACCCAAAAGCCTTAAAATGGTGTCATAAAAGCTTACAATCTTGTTGGGAAGGTGAAATAGTTGAAAACAAGGTTAAATTTGAGAAGCAGGACGTGTGCGTCCGCACAGGAGTGTGCGTGCGCACGTCCAAGAAGATTTTTAAAAGTGTGCGTGCGCACAGGGGTGTGCGTATGCACAGGTACAAAAATTTACAAGTCTGTTCACTCGCACATGCTGTACTAGCACCCCTAACAGACTGACCTTCCCAACGTGTGCGTGCGCACAGGTTGCAATTCCTTATTGGTGTGTGCACGCACAAGTTGTGCTAGCGCTGCAAACAGGGAGCCTTCCCCTGCGTGTGCACAGGTTAAAATTTTCACAGGGTTGTGCGTGTGCACAAGGCTGTGCGTGCGCACATACCAGAAATCATAAAATTCTGTAGCTTTGCAGAATTTTAGATTTTTACACCAATCTTTGAATGATCATAACTTCCTCTACAAAAACCTAAATTTTACAAACTTTATATTGATTTGAAGGGTTTTTAATGAGCTTTAATTTCAAACAATTTTCAACCAATTTTGAAAATCGAGGCATAAGTTATGGTTAGACAAAGTTCACCAAAAACCAACTTTTACCCAAACTCACAAAAATCTCAATTTACCAACCTTCATAACCCAAACCAACTAAAACTACATTAACTCTATCCCATATCAAATTTTACCATTTGCCATACTTCAACTTACCACTCCAACATATATAACAATCACCTCACATTATCAAGTACATAATTATACCCTTACTAACCATCATTTTCATCAATTATCAATATCAATCTCCAATATCATGCTATCAACATCAACATAGCCATTTATCAATAATTCCAAATCATCAATTATCATGCATTATCATTACAACACTTTCACCAACATAACCAAGGCTCATCAATTCATCATAATTTATTGTACCCCATCATTCAACAACTCAACAACTATTTTAATTCAAACCTATCCTATGGGCCACTAGCCTAAATGTCTATGAATATTATATACTACATAGAAGAAACCGAAACCATACCTTGGCCGATTTCCTATATGCACCAAAACCCCAAATGAGCACAACAATGACCACCAACAAGCTTTCCAACACAATCTAAGCCACCAACAAGCTCTAATAGCTCCCAAACTCACAATAATCAAGCTATATATACATAAATCATCAAAAATCAGCCTAGGGTTCCATAAAAACATAATCTCACAAGGGTTCAATGCCTCTTACCTTGTCCAATAGTTTTGGTAGCCAAAACCCAATGCTAAGCAAGGATTAGAGTGAACCTAAACATCCAAAATCACAAAAACTCACTTAATCCAAAGCCCTAAAAACTCGAAATTTTGAAGAGAAGAACTGAGAGGGATTTGAGCTTTTCTTACCAGTTTTTTGGGTGAGTTTTGTAGAGCTCTTCACAAGGAACCGTAGCAACAAACGGTGCGGCGATTGGAGCTCTATAGCTCAAGATATGAGCTTAGGAAGTTGAAGATGAATAGTACCTCTTCTTCCTCTTCCTTCTTTTCTTTGTTGTTGAGTGTGTGTATGTTTAATTTGTGTTGTTGTGCTGCATGGGTTCATTAAATGAACCTTTATATATGTTGGGCTTGGGCCCAACTTGGGCCCGGTCCAACTCATTAGCGTTTTTAACTCGTTTGGCCTAATTTCGGGCCGAACCTTTAAAGTTAACGCCTGGTTTTCAACTTCTATTATTTTTCTAAGGTTTTTGACTGTTTTCACTTTTTCTCGCATAGTACCGGGTAGACTTGAACTGGTTCGACTGCCGGTTTGTGGTTTTTCGCAGAAAGCACATTTTCTGACTCAGAAAGACATACTGAGTCCAAAAATCACATGTAAATCCCCAAATTCTCACTCTAACTTTTTTGAACCTAATTTGGGAAATATTAATTACCTAATTAGGTGGTTAATTAGTCGTAGTTCTTTCAGGAGGCCAAACAGTGGTGATGACTAAGAAGTGTAGTGCAATTATACAAAGAAACTTGCCAACAAAGAAAAAAGACCCCGAGAGTTTTTAAATTCCTTGCACTATTGGCAACACTACCTTTGAAAGAGCTTTATGTGATTTGGAGGAAAGTATTAATCTAATGCCTTTATATGTGATGAAGAGGTTACAAATCCAAGAGCTAAACCCACCAAAATAGCTCTATAACTTACGAACAAATCAATGAAGCTTGCACATAAAGTGGTTGAAAATGTCCTGATCAAAGTGGAAAAATTTTTCCTCCTAGTGGATTTTGTTATTCTTGACATGGAGGAAGATGAACATGCCTCAATCATTCTAGGAAGGCCTTTTTTAGCCACTGGAAGAGCCCTTATTGATGTTGAAAAGGGTAAGTTAATGCTGAGGGTGCATGATCAACATCAAGTCTTTCGTGTTTTCAAAATCATGCATCATTCAAGTGATCAAGAGGATTGTATGAAGGTTAAAGCCAAGGATCCAAACATGAAGGAAGAACCTAATGAATCACTCCCAAAGGTCCCACCTTCATGCCTAAATAGAATAGAAGAGAAGAAGGAGGTACAACAAGCTGGAAATTCAATTGAAACTAACAAGAGCTTACAACCAAAGCCTCCCTTTGAAATCAACAAACCTCCCAACATCAACCATAAGTTTGGTGTTGGGTGTACATCAAACATAGAGGAGGCCACAAAGAAGAAAGTTCCTAGAGGGTAGAGGAACAAGAAGATTCCTACTGAAGACTTCTCACTAGGGGACAAAGAAGTGTTATCTCACCATCCACTGCTGCCATACACAGTGAGTAGAGTTCTTTCCTTTGAGCATCGTGAACTAATATATGAAGACATAGGAAGGAAATTCAAGGTGAGAGGGGAAGAGGTGAATCACTATCAACCTTCACTTTAGTAAGGAATAACCGTCAAGCTAGTGATGTTAAAGAAGCGCTTATTGGGAGGCAACCCAATATTTGTTATCTCTTTTCATTCACATTTTTTGTTTGTCTTTACTTAATTCTTAGGAATTATCTATTTTACATTATGCATGAATACTAATAAGAAGTTTGGTGCGACAGATTCAACTATAGATACATGATTTCCTAGTAAGTTGGTATGGTAAAGGCCTTGACATTGTGCGTGAAGACATCACATACTACACCAAAGAGGAGTTATGCGTACGCACACACATGCGTATGCAAAATCTGGGAATTTTGTTAAAATATACGTACGCACAAACCTGTGCGCATGCACAGAAAGCCCTCACGTACAACATGGACACCACACGTATAACGTGATAAAGGGGCTTGCTCCCATGATCCTAACTTTGGTGTAGTGTGCGTGCTTACACCCCTGTGTGTATGCACAGAAAGTTTTCCACATATAATGTGGAGCTTTTCATGTACAATGTAGAGGCAAAATAACTTAATGTTGAGAAGTGTGCTTACGCACATACCTGTGCATACGCACAAAAAGCTTTTCATATACAACGTGAATTTTCTCACATATAATGTGACAGCGCTAACTTGCTTCAGGGAAAGAATTTAAAATCACGTATAACGTGAGATATGTCAAGTAGTACTTTAGGGCATAAAATTATAGCTACTTCTTTTACTTGGCCCTACTGTACCACGTTCCACCTAAGCCACCATCCAATCTTCATATTTACATGCATGCTTATGCTTAAGATCATTATTCTCACACCACAGCTAAACCTAAGTTTGGTGTGGTGGTATTCATGCATGCAAGATAAAGGGCTACACCTCACTCTCTCCCTGGTGCATCTCATGCATAAGTCCTTCATTCTATTTTATCTTATCATATTTATTTTTCTGGTGTTTCATAATTATTTTTCACAATAACTATCACTTGAGTTGATTGTATGTGCAATACTTATGATTACTCAAGAATTTAGGGAACCTCTGCAAGCTCCACCATCATCAAAACTATTGCTCTTATCAGGGTTGTACATGTGTTCATGGAATAAGTTTGGTGTGCTATACCAAATTCATATATAATTGGGTACTTGGCCTAGTTCACATAGATGGTACCACACTAAGTTTGGTGTTCTCACACCAAATTTGGTATTGCCACATTCACCATGCAAACACAATAACAACCTCATAATCTTATTTTATTTGGGCTTACATTTCATTCTGTTATGATTTGGATTTTTTTAATTGAATAAGCTTCTGCATTAATTGAATTATTTCACTTGATAAACATGTTTCCATCACCATTACCTTTTCTTTTCTTTAATGCTTGAGGACAAGCAATTATTCTAAATTTGATGTTGGAGGCTATGCTCTACAGAGCCTAAAAGGTGATGAAGAAAAAGACGATGAAGAGAAAGGCAGTGTGAGAACTAAGGTTGTTTCATTCCTTTTTAATGACATGCATGCGCTTCAAATTTTTTATCTTATAGAATGCATTTGAGACTTCTAATTGCCAAATACTTATTTTCACTTGTCCATCACAACCCATAATTATAATTGTGATCGCTTTTGAATGTGAGTAATTAATCATGTGTTGGGAATTTTAATAAAAGAACAGGGAATGATAATAACAGAGCATGACAATTTGAATTTAGGAAGCCAAACTAACTAAGAATATTCAATATGATCTGAGCTACATTACTTGAGGCTTTAGTCTGGAGGACTATTATGGAGTCCTTATACTTGAAAAAACCTTGAAGAAGCAATAATACAAGAAATAATAAGTAAGAAAAAGGGGTTATGAGGAAAATCAAAGGTTCTGAGTACCACTAACTAAGGAAACTGAAAGAAAAATAAGCTCAACGAGCATCCTAAGTCAAGTGCTTGTGGTGCTTATATATCAAGGTAAAAGCTTGAAGAACAAAGCATTTAGAAGTCACAGTTAGACTCAAGGTGCAAAGCACCCCCCTAAAATGAGAAAGTCAAAGGCTCTGAGCACCAATAGTGGGGAAGAATGAAAGAAAATCAAGCGCAAAGAGCTTTCCAACTTTGTACTTGTGGTGTTTCTGTGTCGAGTAAAATCTTAAGACAAAACATTTAGAGTCATGGCTGGACTCAAGGTGTAAAGCACCCAATGAACTTAAATGGTGAAAAAAAAGTAAATAAGCTTTCTTCAAGCTGATGATTCAAGAAAGGATTCCATAATCCAATCTGGACAGAAGCCTTGAAAGATTATAATCAATTGTGTTGAATTGTGCATAAGTGAATAGTTGTCCAAGATCTTTTAGATTGCAATCCTTTACCCCTATTTCATAAAATTAATATATTTAGATTAAGCTATGATTCTTTGCTTGTTTGAGGACAAACAAGATTTTAAGTTTGGTGTTGTGATGTGTGCATATCTTTAGTATTTTTCCCTCTTGTTTTCAAGAGATTTATTAAGAATTTCTCTTAATTAATCAATGAATTTGAATGAACATTACTTTGATTAGTAGAAATGATTGATTACAGGAAGCTTCAAAAGGAAAACAGAAAGAAACAAAATGCAAAGCATGTAAACAAAAAGCTTTCTGGAATAGAACAGAAGATGGAAACAGAAAGCTCCATGGAACAGAAAGCTCTGGAAAGCAAAAAGGGATCTTAGGCATTGTACGTAAACAAGAGGGCGTACTGACAAGCGGATCTTTGCTGGTAAGGAATTCAAAATAAATCCTCGTTGCTAGTATAGTTTCTAAACTAACAAAGAATCATTTCATACAAAAGTTTGGTTGTCACTTAAGCAAACCCAATAAAAATAATAACCGAAGTATTTAAACCTCGGGTCGTCTCTCAAGGAATTGCAGGGAGGTGTAATTATTATTGGTTATGAGATAGTATCTTTTTGGGTTTTTGAAATAAGGAACAAGGAAATAAAATGGCAAGAAATTAAATCAATAACTAAGAAAAGCTCTTGGCAAGGTATAAGAACTAGACGTCCTATCCTAGTTATCCTTATCAATTATGATGAGAATTGTTCATTGCTCCCACTTAGTTAACCTCTAACTATGGAGGAAAGTCAAGTGGACTAATCAATTTGATTTCTCAAGTCCTAGTCAACTCCTAAGGAAAGAATAGCTTTAGAGGGATCCAAATCAACCAGCAACTGTCAATTATCAATCAACAAAGGAGTTTGATAACTCAAGAGTCTCCAATTACTCAACCAAAGCCAAGAACATAAAAATCTAACTTAAAACCCTCCTAAGCATTTTGTCAAACACTTGGAAGGCATAACATAAAAGCATAGAAAAGTAATAGGAGATGTAAAATCTAAAACCAACAATTGCAAGCATCAATGATAACAATTAAAGGAAGAAGCAATAAATCTGAAATACCTCAAATTGCATTAAATAGAAAACCAAATCTAATATGAAGAGTTCATAAACCAAATTGGGAATACATAAATCAACAAGAGAAGATAAATAAACTAAAGGACTAGAACAAATAAGAGTAGAAGAAAACTAAATTAAAGTAAAATAGAAATATGAAATTAAGAAAAGCTAATCCTAAAATCATAAAACCTAAGAGAGAGGAGAGAGCCTCTCTCTCTTGAAACTACATCTAAAACCTAAAATTATGTGAATGAATGTTGTGTTTTGAGTCTCTTCTTGTCCCCTGGATTTAGTCTGTGTTTCTGGGCCGAAAATTGGGTCAAAACTCAGCCCAAAATCGCCCCCAGCATTTTCTGCGATTTTTGCAGGTAGCCCATGTCATGCGTACGCGTCAGTCACGCGTACGCGTTGATTGACAAAATCCTTGTCACTCGTACGCGTCAGTTACACGTACGCATCGCTTGTCTTCTGCGCTAGTCACGCGAACGCATCAGGTACGCGCATGCGTCGTCGTGCAAACTCCAATTCACGCGCACGCGTGATTCATGCGTGCGCGTCGCTTCTTGCTGGTTATCTCCTTTATTTCTTGTGCTCCTTCCATTTATGCAAGCTTCCTTTCCATCTTCTAAGCCATTTCTGCCCCATAAAGTCTGAAAACAATTAATGCACAGATCACGACATCAAATGGTAATGAGAGAGGATTAATAATTAATAATTTTAAGGCCAAAGAAGCATGTTTTCAATCATAGCACAGAATTAGGAAGGAAAATATAAAACATGTGAATTATATGAATAAATGTGAGTTTAGTGGATAAAATCCACTCAATTAAGTACAAAATGTACCACAAAATAGTGGTGCATCACGTACTACGTGAAAAGAGGAAAAGGGAGTGTGCGTACGCACACACCTATGCGTATGCACAAATGACTATCATTAAACATTTCACGTAGTACGTAGGTAGTTTCACATACTACACAGAAGATGTATGTGCACACATGCGTGCGTATGCACAATAAAGGAAAGTTTGGCAAAGTGTGCGTACGCACACATGCATGCGTACGCACAAGTGGGACTTCAAGTAATACATGGAATTTCCCACGTACTACGTTAGGGCAAGGAACAAAGCCAACTTAAGAAAATTGGATCACGTACAATGCAGCCTACTTCACATTGTACGTGAACGCATAAATGACACTCCAGGATCACTCTCTCAAGTCACGTATAACGTGGAACAAGCCACGCACTATGTGGGCCTCGCTGCCTATTCCAGAAGAAACTTTAGGGCCTTCTGTTCTTCAACTTCTCAACCTTTGAAGAATCAATCATAAGTCTATTAATGAGGACAATTATTAAAGATCATAAGCAATCAAGAAAGATATCTTCTCAGTAGAAAAGAATTAGGAAAAGATTTAATTTTGTTTTGGATTTTAATTTGTTTCTGAAATTTGAATTCGAAATTCTGTTTTAGCTAGGTTAGTATTTAGGGGAAGAGGGTTCTGACCTCTTCAACAGGTCATCATTTTGCAATTTTAATTTCTTAAGGATTTCAAGAATAAGCATGAGTTTCTAATTCTCCTAGGTTAAGGTTAGGAGCTCTGTTGTCTATAGTTTAATGCAATAACTGTACTATTTCTAATTTATGCAATTGATTCCTCTTTAAAATACAATTTTTGTTCTTCATCTTAAGGGGTTAGAATATGTTGGGAAACAATTCCTTTCTGACATGAATTTTCTTAATCTTTTGGAAAATTGATTAATTGAATTAAGCTTGAAAACCGATTCTCATAATTTTAAGTTTTGAACTGGATTGATGAGTGACATAGAATCAACTAGGTTAAATTCTTAGGACTTGTGTGGTTTTATAAATCAGAAATGTTCTTCAACTCTTTTCTTGATTAAATGACTAAGGGATTAGCATTTAATTAGGTTAAAGGGAAATTGAATCACCAAGGGATTGAGGTTTAATTACTAATGATTTGCCATAAAAGAATCATTGCATGATTAGAATAGAAAGTAAAAAGTGTTATTTAGATGATTAACATCTCTGAAACCTTAGCTTTCTCAATCATACATCACTTTTATATTCACTGTCATTCCATTTTTTATTCTGTTTACTTTCTGTTTATGCTTAAATCCATTCAAACCCTAATTTGCTAGTCTGACTAGATTGATCGATTGATTTTTCTTGCTTAATCCGTTAATCCTCGTGGGATTGACCCTCACTCACCTGAGGTATTACTTGATACAACCCGGTGCACTTACCGGTGTTTTGTGGATTGTAAAATCTGCCATCATCTGCCGTCCTTACTTTCTATTTTTTAGTATTTTATCTGTTTCCTGTTATTTATTTGAAAGTTTTTTGCATGATCATTAGTAGTATTTTATTGCTTTCTAGTTTAGTTATTTATTTTGCTATTTGATATTTATGTTGAAAGATGTCTCATGTATTGCTCACTAATCCTGAAAATCAAAAAGAAAAAGAAAAGAAGTAGTAAAATGCATGAGACTTAAGTTATATATTATGAGTTATTCTGATTACCTTGATGTGGTGGTATTGTCTATAATTCTGAATGTATGAACTGAACAGTGCATATTTGATTTTGAAGTTAAGAATGTTGATTCCTGAGGTTCAGAAACTTAGAGAAATATTATGGATCCTCCAAAGTAAGTAAGAAATTGGTCCTTAAAGCAAAATAAACAGCAAAAAGAAAAATAAAAAGTAAGGTCCAAGACTCTGAGCAGCAATGGTTAGGAAGGTCTAAAATGATTAAAAGCTCAAAAGAGTTGTTTTCCTAACCATATGCTTGTGGTGTGAATGTGTCAAGTAATCCTTGAGACAGAGCACTAAGACTCGAGATCTATTGCAATTGTAGAGTATGCCAAAGGCTTTGAGAACCACTATTTGGGAGAAATAAAAAGAAAAATTAGAATTCAAAAGAGTTCTCCAGTTAAGTGCTTGTGGTATTGTTGTATCAAATTAAGCTTGAAGACAAAATACTTAGAGTCACGGGTAGGCTCAAGGTGCAAAGCACCAAAGAAAAAGAAAAGAAAAAGTTGTCTTCAAGGATTAATTAGTGCTTCAAGAGAAAGAGAGTCTATAATATCATCCGAGTGCTAGTTCTGAGGGATATCAATATTTCTGAGCTCCAAAAGATAGTGAAATACCAAACCTGTTTAGAATCATAATGCCATAAATCCCACTCAGTGATTAGACAAGAGCTTAAATGAACACTTAAGTCTTAGGCATTCTTCTCTTCTCAGTCCTATATTGTTTTTAGTTTCTTGAGGACAAGTGACAGAGGAAAATCGTCGGTTAGAAATTTTCATAAAATAATTCCTTCAAAGTATAGATCCAAACTGATAGACAACCCTCAATCAAAGTTTAATTTGTTTGTCACTTAAGTCAAACCCAATAAAAACTGATAGTATTTAAACCTCGGGTCGTCTCTTAAGGAATTGCAGGGAAGTGTGCATAATATTGGTTATGGGAAAGTATTTTTGGGTTCTTGAGATGATGAACAAGAAATTAAAACTAACTAAGGAATTATAAATGCTAAAAGACACTCATGGCAAGGATTAAGAGTCAAGGTTTCCTATCTTATATCATTAACCACAACATGGTAATTACAAAGGATTAATTCCACTTAGTTTTCCTCTAATATCGGAGGGTGGACATAATTGATCCTAAAACCAATTAACAACCTTAAATAACCAATGAATCTGGAACCAAAGTCCTCAATCACAAGCCAAGAGTATAAAAATCAACTCTAAAATCCAACCAAGCATTTTATTAAATACTTGGAAGGCATAAAAGAAAAGCATGGTAAAATTACAAGAAATAATAATATCTAAAATTACCAAATGCAAGAAAGTAACAATAATAACTCAATCAAACAATAAGAAACATAAAACCTCAAATTGCATTAAATGGAAATTAAAATCAACAAGAGTTCAATAACATAAAAGTAACTAAATAAAGGAAATAGCAAGTAAAACTAAGAAAGCAAAGATGTAGTAACAAGAAATTGTAAGAAAAACTAAATCAAGACAAGATTAAAACCTAGATCTAAGAGAAATTAACCTAATTCTACCCTAATTCTAGAGAGAAGAGAGAGCTTCTCTCTCTAGAATATAACCAAAAGCATGTTCCTAAACTGGACCTAATTGCTCTTCCTGTTGTTCCTTCTTGAATTTGGCCTCAAATACTTCGGAAATGAGTTGGATTTGGGATTGGATGAGCTCAGAAATCCCCCCTCAGCGTGTTTCCTTTAATGAGGCACGTGTTGCTTGTCACGCATACGCGTGGATCACACGTACGCATCACATGGCAGATTTCTAAAACTTCATTTCTTCATGAATTCTCCATTTTGCATGCTTTTTCTTCACTTCTTTGATCCAATTCTTTCCTCCTAAGCCTGAAATTACTAAACAAATACATCAAGGCATCAAATGGAATTAAAGAATTAAAATTAGCAAATTAAGAGTCTAAAAAGTATGTTTTTACTCTTAAGCACAATTTAAGGAGAATTTACAAAACCATGATATTTTAGTGAATAAATGTAGGAAAAGTTGATAAAATCCACCAAATTCAATATAAGATAAACCATAAAATTGTGGTTTATCGACAAGCAACAGTTCAAGTTTGGTGTTCTGATACGTGAGCATCTTATACCCATTTTCTACTTATTTTCTAGTTGATGAATTTAGTTAGAATTTAGTGAGTTTAATTATATTTTAGTGTTAAAATTCTCTTTGGATACTACTTTGATTTGTTTTAGTGTTTTATTCATTTCATGTGAAATTCTGATCAATTTGGTAGAGTTTTGAGCAAAAGGGGGAAGTTTCAAAGCTGCCCCATTGGGCGCTAAATGCCCAACTAGCGTTTAGCGCCAGCAAGCCAACGTAGATTAGAGGTGTTCTGCCCTCAAGTGTGCTAAATTCCAAGCCTGGCATTTAGCGCCAGGAAATCCGAACCCAATTCCCACTCTTGGAGCATCTTTAGTGGATTTAGCTTTTAATTATTATTTTACCTTTTATTTTTGTAATTTATATTTACAAACAAAATCTTTTAGGCTTAGAATTTATTATTTTATTTTAGTTTCAAATCAAATTAGCTTAGATATAAAAGGGAAAAGATTCACCTTCAGGGGGATCTTCTCTCTTCTGCACGTTTCACTTTTCAGAACCCTTGTTTTCTTTGTAAGTCATGAGCCACTAAACCTCCTCGGTTAAGGTTAGGAGCTCTGTTTATTTCTATGGATTAAGGCTATTACTTTTCTATTTTAATTAATGTATTGATTTAGTTTCAAGGATTGCTTTCGTTCTTCATCTCATGAATCTGGGTAGAACAATAGTATAACCCTTATTCTACATATGTTCTTGTGATTCTTGACAGATTTATCTCGCTTGAACAACAGCTTGAAAGAAAACTTCTCCTAAATTGCTAATTACTTGAACTAATCGAGATACGTGACATATAATCCTCTAGCTTTGGGTAATTAGGATTTTTGTCGCCACAAACTAGAATTGAACTTAACCCTCTAATCTACATTAAGTGACCAAGACATTGGCAGTTGATTTGGGTTAGAAGAGACTAAATCACTAAGACATTAGGGTTTAGTCAATTATAGTTTGCCATGAAATGAATCTTGCATGATTAAAATAGTTGGTTAGAAAACCTAATCCGGAAGAATAAATAACTATGAAACCTTAACTGCTTTCTCTCATATATTCCTAACCACTTTTATTGCTTGCTTTCTTACTTTCTGAATTTACTGTTTAATGCGTTTTACAACTCTCAAACCACAACTTTCTACTTGCCTGACTAAGTGAGTCATTCGACCATTGTTGCTCAGTCCATCAATCCTCATGGGATTGACGCTCACTCACCTGAGGTATTACTTGGTACAACCTGGTGCACTTGCCATTTAGTTTGTGGATATAAAAAATCTCACAAGAAGTGTGCGTATTATTGGTTATGAGAATTTTTGGGGTTTTGGAATGATGAATGGGAAATGTAAATTGCAAGAAAATAAAGCTAACAACTAAGGAACTATAAATACTAAAGACACTCATGGCAAGGATTAAGAGTCAAGGCTTCCTATCTAGATCATTGACCACAATATGGTAATTACAAAGGGTTAATTTCACTTAGTTTTCCTCTAGCATCGGAGGGTGAAGTCAAGTAGACATAATTGATCCTAAAACCGACTAACAACCCCAAATTACCAATCACACTGGACATCAATGATATCAAGGTACCTAAGTACTCAATCTTTAAACTTGGACTACTCCCCAAACTTGTTGCCACTACTGTCAATCCCTATTTCAGCAACCGTTTGAGCTTTAAAACAAGTAGGATTTTCTTATCTATATCTTAATAAGTGAATGCATGTGTTAGATTATATGTTGTACTTGATTTTATGTATTATTGTCAAGAATTATTTGATCTCTTCTTCTAATTGTTTGGTAGAAAGTTTGGGGAGGTACTTCACTTATATTTAGTCCTGAGTTTTATCTTACATACCTTCTATAATTGTTATAGTGTTATGGAAAATTATAATTCCTTATTATGCAACAATAGTTTAGCAAAGTTCTGCTTATTTTAGTTTTTTTTCCTTCTCATTTTGCAGACATTTTGAATTTTATAATTTTAGTTAGTCATGGATAAGAGTTGGATGCTCAAACTGCAAACTTCTAAGAAGTACTTAGATGGTTTAGATGGGTTATGGCTCAATTCTTTATTAGATGGCTCTTACAATTGTTTTTGCTGTTGTCTTCCCGATGTGTTCTGTTCCATAGTGCTCCATTGGATATAGGGACAATTTTCACATTTCTACCAACATTGAGGATCATGTTAGAACTAGTTAGGATGATCCCTGAGGCTCTATCTGTTCTTATCCAAGTTATGGTATCTTTCGATCGGCTCAATACCTTGTTGCTTGCTGAAGAGTTAGGAAGTAATGAAATTATAAGGAGTGTTAAGCAAAGTTCAGTTGGTGATAACAATGCTATAGAAATTGAAGATGAAAACTTTACTTGGGATTAGGGCTTCGTGTCCCCAACTATTTTGATTGTTTACTTTATCATTTTAGTATTTTACACATTTTTTCTTATCATTAAATGGCATTTCATGATAATACAAAACAGGTTAATGTATATGGCACCATAGCATATGTTTCTCAAATTTCTTGGATAATAAGTGGGACTATTAGAGATAACATACTCTTTGGCAAGCCAATGGACAAGAAAAGATATTAGAATACCATTAAGGCCTGTGCCTTCGATAAAAACATCAATGATTTCAACCGTGGCAATCTGATAGAAATCGGTCAGAGAGGGATCAACATGAGTGGAGGACAAAAGCAAAGGATTCAACTAGCTAGAGTAGTGTACAATGATGTGCACACTGCTACTCATTTATTCAATGTAAGAAAGATTTCACTTTGGATTCTCAATCACAACAAAACTATAAGCCTAATATATTTGAAATAAACTAATATTCTTTACATTTATGAAATTATAGGAATGTGTCATGACAGCTCTTAGGAAAAAAATAGTCATTCTAGTGACTCATCTAGTGGAGTTTCTCTCAGAAGTCGATAAAATCTTGGTAAAGTATCTCAATTTTGTTGAGATTTCAAGCGTGAGTAATTTAATCTCACATTGGTTAAGTTTGACTTAAGTGAATGATATAAATTTGAAACAAAGCATAGGCTATTCATTTTAATATTTTGGGTCAAGATGTAATATTTTTGTTAAACTCTTTAGCTTTCTCTTGACCACTAGAAACAATTTTGGTGTTATATTCCATTACATATTAGAGACTAATTCATGTCAAATGTCACAAAACATGTTCCAGGTGATGGAAGGAGGGAAAATAACTCAATCAGGTAGTTATGATGATATCCTAACAGCTGGGACAGCATTCGAACAACTTGTGACTGCTCACAAAGATGCAATAACAACAAAAAATCTCTTAGAAATAATTAAAAAATTTTTATTTAAAAAATAGAAGAATAATTGAAAATCTAGGATGTGATTTGTATCTAAAATCTTGCTTTTGCAGTTTATGATTGTTTCTCAAATTATTTTCAGGTATTGTTTAACAAGTGGTCACCAAGATCCTATCCACGTCTGAGATTGTCACATAAAGTTAGTGACTCAACATCTTTTATGTCACCTAAAGCTCTGCAAATGAAAATGGGTCTGCATAGAGGGAAGCAAATTCTGTTCTTGTCGAGTCTGCAAGTTTTCATTAATTTTTTTTCATCGTTTTATTTTGTGATTTGTATGTTGATATTGAATGAGGAGTGAATCAAGACATGTTGATAAATACATTTTTCTAGGATTAGTATAAGGACCAAGTTTTTTATGTACTATGTATCACTTTTTCTTTTCTGTTTTATATAGAATATTCATAGAGTAAGTGCTATAGGTTTTTTTTTCTTTTCTCATTTTATTTGCATTACGAAGCAAACTTGTACAATGATTATTGATTAATGAAAGAGGTTATAAAAATTTCATTTTTTGAATTTAATGAAATATTTTATGTTGTAGTAATTAATTTTAGTATATTTATATTGTGTATAATATAAAATAAAAAATAGTATAATATAACTAAAAAAATGTTACTAAAGATCTTTTGTAATATTTTTTAAGTGTTACAAAAAATATCTATGGTAACTTTTTTTAAGTGTTACAAAAAATATCTATGGTAACATTTTTCTAAGTGTTACATAAAATATCTATTGTAACATTTTTTAAGTATTACAAAAAATATCTATAGTAATATTTTTCAAAGTGTTGCCAAATATATATGTTGTAATATTTTTTATGTGTTACCAAAAAAGGTCTATTGCAACTTTTCTTATAATATTCCTATAGAAAATCTATTGTAACCATTTTACTAAATGTTATTAAATCTTTAAAAAAATATTAGTAAAATTCTTTATTAACATATTTAATATTTTTTAAAATGTTACTAATATACGTAAGTAATATTTTAATATAATTTGGTAATTTTTTTAAATGTTAGTAAAAGTCAAATATTTTGTTCGATAGCTCGGTGGCTCGAATGGGTTGAATCTCAATGTAGTGAGAAAGTGGGCAACTGAGAGGTGGATGTTGGAGAGCTCAGGTGGATGACTCCTCGGGTCTGGCGGGTTGAAGAAGAAGTGGGGCCACCTGCAAAAGGACTCCGGCGCTCAAGTCAGTGTCCATACAAGGAGTGGCGATTATGGTTAGAGTAGATGACGTACCTCTGGGAGGGTAGGGCCTTCTCCTTATATAGCCTGTATGAAGTGGGTCCCACGTGGGCAGACTCTCTTTCCTAAAAGTTTCCTTCCCAGCTGTCAGGGTTCATGCAGGAGGGGGTGGCCTTTGGGTCACACCCTGGCTCGGGTTGCGGTAAACTGCCGGGTCGGTCGGACGCCCGATCCTGGACCCTTGGTCACTGTTGAGATTTTGAAAATTAAAATTTAAAGATTTAAAATTCAAATTTGAAATTTTAAAGATCAAGAATCTAGAAAGATAAGATTTGAAATGAATTCAAAAGATTTGATTTTCAAATTTGAAATTGATTTAAGATAAGATAAAGATTTTGAATTTTGAATTTTAAAATTTGAATTTAAAATAAGATAAGATACGATCTTTTTGAAATTCAAAGGAAGATAAAAAGATAAGATAAAGATTTGAAAATATTTTGAAAAAGATAAGATATGAAAAGGATTTGAAAAAGATTTGAAAAGATAGGATTTAAAATTTAAATATTAAACTTTACTTAACAAGGAAACCCCAAACTTAAAAATTTTTTAAATCAAAGGTTATGATGTTTGAAATTTTCAAAGGAAAAACACAAAAAAGACACTGATGCACGGAAACTTATCTCTCAACAAATTTCCCTTCGGCAAGTATACCGAATTGTTGTCAAGTAAAAACTCATAATAGAGTGAGGTCGAATCCACAGGGATTAACGGATTAAGCAATCAATGGTTAATTGATTATCCTAGTTAGACGAATCAGATTGGAGTGATAAGCAACAAGGAAATGTAAATTGCATGAATGTAAAGGAAAAACTATAAAGTGCAGAAAAGTAAAATGGCAAGAAAAGTAAATGTAAGAACTAAAAATAAAATGAACATTGGGATCAAGAGATATTGCAATCCTCCGGATCAAGTTCATTCTCATCTCTTCCTCAATCAATGCATTCATTGATCTCCTTGGCAATCTTAAGTGATTGGATTCCAATTCCTTGACAACCCAATCTCTGTAAACTTGAACAATTGCCCAATTCCTTGATTTAATTACTCATGAGAAGAGATGAAGTATGGTCACTGATTATACCACATGCATTTCCAAATCAAAGTATTGGTAGAATTATATGTCACTATATCCATCCAAATCCTAATTTGGTCCAACATGAGAAAGCATTTCTAGCCTGATCTCTTCATTCCTCTTCTAAGGTTCCGAAGAGATCCAAGTATGAATAGCTTTTTTTCCAAGACAACTACCCAATTGGATGAAGATCGAAAGCTTTCTAGTAAAATCAAGAGAAAAGAAAGAAGAAGAATAATGAAAACTATTATTGATCCATCAAATTACAACAGAGCTCTCTAACCCAATGAAAAGAGTTAGTTGTTCATTGCTCTATCAACAGAGAAGAAAAGAAGTGCAGAAAAATAAAGATGAAGATTAAAATTGAAATTGAGACTTCAACATTCATAATTGGAAAATTACAAACTATAAAATGAACTACTACTAAGGAAAGAAAAAGAAAAGAAAAGTGTGTGAGGGGAGGGAGTCTGAAGACCCCAATACAGAACCCCCCTCCAATCCCTGGATGAATTGAATGTTAAAACTAAGGCCTTTATATAGGCTCTCCTAAATTACAAAATAAAATAAAACTAAAAGTAAATTATAATTAAATAAAAATTCCTATTCTAGATGCTTCTTGTGACCTTGATTGGTTGACACTTGTGGGCTTGCTTCCATGTGGTTGGGTGGTCCTTGAAAGAGAAGTGAATCAAGTTGAGGTCCAGGTGCTAATCGTTAGTGCTACCGTTAGCCACACTAATGCTACAAGTGTGGCGTTAGTGCTGAAGTTAGTGTGGCTAACGTCACACTTGCTACCCAGTTGGTATTTTTAGGGCTTAAAAGATGCCTCTGGTTTGTGCTCCAATTTCATGTCCACTATAGAGTATTGTATATCGTTGGAAAGCTCTGAATGTCAGCTTTCTAACGCAACTGAAATCACCTCAATTGGACCTCTGTAACTCAATTTATGCTCCTTTGAAGTTGACAAGGTCGCTGGCATAATCGCTGGCGTTATTGGAAAAAGTGAGTGCCAATAACGTCCGCATTCAGGGGATTAATATTGCCAGATTCTGGAGCTCAAACTTAATGTCTACTCCATACTATTATATATTTTTGAAAATCCCTGGATGTCTACTTTCCAAAGCCTTTGAAAGCGCATCATTTGGAGCTCTACAACTCGAGTTACACTTATTGGAAGGTGAAGAGGTCAGCTGGCCTTACTACAGGTTGATACCATGTTCATCTTTGCACTTTCAGGGCAGGTTTTCTCCCTCAAATTTAGTGTCCACCATATAGTACCATATATGCTTGGAAATCTCTGGAATCCTACTTTCCAATGCCACTGGAATCACCTCAGTTGGAGCTTTGTAGCTCAAGTTATTCTTGTTTAAAAAAGGCATGGTCAGGCTGCCGGGTGAGATTTTGCCCACGTTAGTGCTCACGTTAGTGGCACTAACGTGGCCACTAACGTAGGCCTTCTTTGCTTCGCAAATGTTAGTGGCATTCACTTTTTCCACTAACTTTCACAGCTACCTCCTTTCTTCCATGTTAATGCCCATGTTAGTGGCACTAATGTAGCCACTAATGTGGGTGTTCTTGGCTTCGCAAACGTTAGTGGCATTCACTTTTTCCACTAACGTTGGAGTTTCCCTTTCCTTCCACGTTAGTTTCCACGTTAATGTAACTAACGTGGAAACTAACGTGGGTCTTCTTGCCCTTCGCTAACGTTAGTGGTGTTTACTTTTACCACTAACGTTCTAAACTTTCCTTCCTTCCACGTTAATGGCCACGTTAGTGGTACTAACGTGGATCTTCTCTGCTTCTTGTTTCCTGAAATCAATCAAACAAAGTGCATCAAAGTCTTGCTCTTAATCATGAGATCATGCATCATCCATTTTATCATTCAATTCATGCATAATTCTCATAAAATCATTCAAAATTCATAATGTTTGCTTGAATCATGGTATGAATGCATTTTCAACCAAATACTTTCTTATTTCCTAAGAAAATGCATGAAACCAACCTAAAGCATACAAAAAATGGCTAGTAAAACTAGCCACGATGCCTGGGCATCACAACACCAAACTTAAATCTTGCTTGTCCCCAAGCAAGAAAAGAACTATGCACAAAGGATTCTCTTAATTGGAATGTATTGAAGAATTGCTTATTATGCCTTAGTGGGTGAAGTGAATAAGTGACAGTGGGGTTAACTCTAATTTGTATGCTTATGCAAGGATTCCAGTGCTCATTAGTCCTTACATTTTGGAAGTCTTAGATCTTAGGACTTTCATTCAAATGATATTATGGAATCCTCTTTATAGATTATCACCTTTGAAGCAGCACTTATTTTCTAGCATTTTTCTTTTCTTTTTATATCTTGGCCTCGACTCTAGGTATCATGTCTCAAAGCGGCTTTTTAAGATAAGCTTTCAATCAATACTTCCAAACCAGTTGGTCTAAGGTATTAGGTGTTGAAGCACCCCTTAGGATATACTTGCTCAAGCCTCTCTCTTTGACACAAATCCACCACAAGCATTTAACTAGGACAATAACTCTTTGAGTTCTTGTTTCTTTCTTTTTCTTCCTAGTAATTGATGCTCAGAGCCTTGGGCTTGTTCTTTGTTTTTTTCTTTTTCTTTTGTTTTCTTTTGTTGCTGCTTCTTGGATCAATAGATGTTTGAGAAATTCCATAACACTTCTCCAAATTTCAATTCCTGTCTATGAGCTCCCATGCAAGTTTTCACAAACATGTAACCTCAATACACAATCATATAATCAGTCTATTTCTCTTAATCTTTAGCTTGCCTCAAAATTGATAAAATTCCTCAACACTTTCCTTTTAAAAGAATGATTTCTTCGATGCACTTTTAAGTATAATGGGTGCAAGAAGATTCAAGATGAGGGTGTAATGATAAGTATTAAACCATGCTTATTACTAAACTAAAAGTAACTTAACAGAACAGAGGTAGATCCTAGAATTCAAAGCAAGAGACATTCATGATTGCAATTAAGTCTACTGGGAGTAAATGAGAAGGAAAGGAACTTTACAACCTTTGTAGCTCATCTTCGCCCTTGTTGTCCTTTCTTGTAGACCTCCTCCCTCCAATCACCATCTTAGAATAAGTGCTTTGCCGGCAAGCAACAAGTAGAAGCAGTGGTGTTTGAGATTGTGATTCAACCATGAATGTCAAAAAAAAAAGAAACAAGCTATGAGTAACGCATAAAATTAAGCAAACTTGGTTAAAAAAGACACTACAGGCCTAAGAAGCAAAGGCACTATGATTGTACAAACAAGTGGTGTTGCTGGATATATTGCATAGAAAAATAAGTGGCACCCCAAACTTAGTGTGACACTTTCTCTTAGAATTGATGCAATTACCCAGAAAGATTGAAAACAGATTGTTGCAGGGCAACACCAAACTTAGAATGTGATCATATGCCAATTTTATTTGAAAAGAAGCTAAATAAAAGAAACTGTTGTATTAATAAAAAAATCACCAAGAGCTAGAGCTGTCACGAACAGGGGTTTCTTGGTGAGGCATTAACACAAACAGTTGCAGAGCATAGAAAACAAAGAACAAAAATAATTACATGAACAAACCAAAACAAAAGAAAATGTCTAATCTAGGTAATCAACCAACCAGTACTTTGTTAATCACAATTAATCCCCAGCAACGGCGCCATAAACTTGACGCACAGAAACTTGTCTCTCAACAAATTTTCCTTCGGCAAGTATACCGAATTGTCGTCAAGTAAAAACTCACAATAGAGTGAGGTCGAATCCACAGGGATTAACGGATTAAGCAATCAATGGTTAATTGATTATCCTAGTTAGACGAATCAGATTGGAGTGATAAGCAACAAGGAAATGTAAATTGCATGAATGTAAAGGAAAAACTATAAAGTGCAGAAAAGTAAAATGGCAAGAAAAGTAAACGTAAGAACTAAAAATAAAATGAACATTGGGATCAAGAGATATTGCAATCCTCCGGATAAAGTTCATTCTCATCTCTTCCTCAATCAATGCATTCATTCATCTCCTTGGCAATCTTAAGTGATTGGATTCCAATTCCTTGGCAACCCAATCTCTCTAAACTTGAACAATTGCCCAATTCCTTGATTTAATTGCTCATGAGAAGAGATAAAGTATGGTCACTGATTATACCACATGCATTCCCAAATCCAAGTATTGGTAGAATTATATGTCACTATATCCATCCAAATCCTAATTTGGTCCAACATGAGAAAGCATTTCGAATATGATCTCTTCATTCCTCTTCCAAGGTTCCGAAGAGATCCAAGTATGAATAGCTTCTTTTCCAAGACAACTACCCAATTGGATGAAGATCGAAATCTTTCTAGTAAAATCAAGAGAAAAGAAAGAAGAAGAATAATGAAAACTATTATTGATCCATCAAATTACAACAGAGCTCTCTAACCCAATGAAAAGAGTTAGTTGTTCATTGCTCTATTCAACAGAGAAGAAAAGAAGTGCAGAAAAATAAAGATGAAGATTAAAATTAAAATTGAGACTTCAACATTCATAATTGGAAAATTACAAACTATAAAATGAACTACTACTAAGGAAAGAAAAAGAAAAGAAAAGCATGTGAGGGGAGGGAGTCCGAAGACCCCAATACAGAACCCCCTCTCCAATCCCTGGATGAATTGAATATTAAAACTAAGGCCTTTATATAGGCTCTCCTAAATTACAAAATGAAATAAAACTAAAAGTAAATTACAATTAAATGAAAATTCCTATTCTAGATGCTTCTTGTGACCTTGATTTGTTGACACTTGTGGGCTTGCTTCCTTGTGGTTGGGTGGTCCTTGAAAGAGAAGTGAATCAAGTTGAGGTCCAGGTGCTAATTGTTAGTGCTACCGTTAGCCACACTAACGCTACAAGTGTGGCGTTAGTGCTGAAGTTAGTGTGGCTAACGTCACACTTGCTACCCAGTTGGTGGTTTTGGGGCTTAAAAGATGCCTCTGGTTTGTGCTTCAATTTTATGCCCACTATAGAGTATTATATATCATTAGAAAGCTCTGAATGTCATATTTCTAACGCAACTAGAATCACCTCAATTGGACCTCTATAACTCAAGTTATGCTCCTTTGAAGTTCACAAGGTCGCTGGCATAATCGCTGGCGTTATTGGAAAAAGTGAGTGCCAATAACATCCACGTTTAGGGGATTAATATTGCCAGGTTTTGGAGCTCAAACTTAATTTCCACTCCATACTATTATATATTTTTGGAAAGCCCTAGATGTCTACTTTCCAACGCTATTGAAAGTGCATCATTTGGAGCTCTACAACTCGAGTTACACTTCTTGGAAGGTGAAGAGGTCAGCTGACCTTACTACAGGTTGATACCATGTTCATCTTTGCACTTTCGGAGCAGGTTTTCTCCCTCAAATTTATTGTCCACTATGTAGTGCCATATATGCTTGGAAAGCTCTGGAATCCTACTTTCCAATGCCACTAGAATCACCTCATTTGGAGCTTTGTGGCTCAAGTTATTCTTGTTTGAAAAAGGCATGGTCAGGCTACCGGGTGAGATTTTGCCCACGTTAGTGTTCACGTTAGTGGCACTAACGTGGCCAATAACGTAGGCCTTCTTTGCTTCGCAAACGTTAGTGGCATTCACTTTTTCCACTAACTTTCACAGCTGCCTCCTTTCTTCCACCTTAATGCCCACGTTAGTGGCACTAACGTGGCCACTAACGTGGGTGTTCTTGGCTTCGCAAACGTTAGTGGCTGATGAGCGGATAATTTATACACTTTTTGACATTGTTTTTAGTATGTTTTTAGTAGAATCTAGTTACTTTTAGGGATGTTTTCATTAGTTTTTATGTTAAATTCACATTTATGGACTTTACTAAGAGTTTGTGTGTTTTTCCGTGATTTCAGGTATTTTCTGGCTGAAATTGAGGGACTTGAGCAAAAATCAGATTCAGAGGTTGAAGAAGGACTGCTGATGCTGTTGGATTCTGACCTCCCTGCACTCAAAGTGGATTTTCTGGAGCTACAGAACTCAAAATGGTGCACTTCCAATTGCTTTGGAAGATAGACACCCATGGCTTTCCAGAAATATATAATAGTCTATACTTTGGCCGAGTTTAGTTGACGTAAAAGGGCGTTGAACGCCAGTTCTACGCTGCTGTCTGGAGTTAAACGCCAGAAACACGTCACAAGCCAGAGTTGAATGCTAGAAATACGTTACAAACTGGCGTTCAACCCAGAGGAACGAAAGCATCTCTATACACTTATCTGAAATTCTCACCAATGATATACATAAGTATTTCTATCCTTATTTTCTATCTATTTATTATTTATGTTCGAAAACTCCATAACTATTTTATATCCGCCTGACTGAGATTTATAAGGTGACCATAGCTTACTTCATACCAACAATCTCCGTGGGATCGACCCTTACTCACGTAAGGTTTATTACTTGGACGACCCAGTGCACTTGTTGGTTAGTTGTATCGAAGTTGTGAATGAAAAATAATTTATTAAGACGTGCGTACAGAGTTTTTGGCGCCGTTACCATGAGATCACAATTTCGTGCACCAGTGGCGTTCACTTTTTCCACTAACGTTGGAGTTTCCCTTTCCTTCCACGTTAGTTCCCATGTTAATGTAACTAACATGGAAACTAACGTGGGTCTTCTTGCCCTTCGCTAACGTTAATGGTGTTTACTTTTACCACTAACGTTCTAAACTTTCTTTCCTTCCACATTAATGGCCACGTTAGTGGTACTAACGTAGCCACTAACGTGGCTCTTCTCTGCTTCTTGTTACCTGAAATCAATCAAACAAAGTGCATCAAAGTCTTGTTCTTAATCATGAGATCATGCATCATCCATTTTATCATTCAATTCATGCATAATTCTCATAAAATCATTCAAAATTCACAATGTTTGCTTGAATCATGGTATGAATGCATTTTCAACCAAATACTTTCTTATTTCCTAAGAAAATGCATGAAACCAACCTAAAGCATACAAAAAATGGCTAGTAAAACTAGCCAAGATGCCCTAGCATCAGACACCAAACTTAAAAATTTTAAGATCAAACAAAGAAAAATACCAAGAACAATTTGAACACAATGAAGAATACTTTTTCAAAAATTTAAGAAAAGAAAAACTCAAAAAGACACTAAACTTAATATTTTAAAAGCCAAGACACTAATTTTTCAAAATTTGTAAGAAAAATACCAAAAGACATCAAACTTAAAGAATTTGAAATCAAATAAAAGAAACTAACAAGAACAGTTTGAATACTAAGAAGAAAATAAGAACAATTTTCTAAAAACTCCAGAAAAGACAGATCAACAGTACCAAAAGGACCAAAGATAAAAAGAGACACCAAACTTAAGGACTGACACAAGACTCAAACAAAAAACAAAGATTACCAAAAAAAAAAGATTTTGAAAAATTTTTGAAAAAGGAAATAAGAAACAGGTAAGACTCAAAACAGAAAACTCGAAAGGAAATAGATGGTCAAAAACAGATAAAGGTTTTGAAAAATTTTTGGAAAAGAAAGCAAAAGACACGGACAAAAGAGCAAATAAATCTTAAAACATACCTAATCTAACCAATAAGATAGTCCGGTAGTTTGTCAATCTCAGAACAATCCCCGGCAATGGTGCCAAAAACTTGGTGCACAAAATTGAAGCCTGCACAACTTAACCGGCAATAGCACCGAGTCATCCAAGTAATACCTCAAGTGAGTGAGGGTCGATCCCATGGAGATTGTCAGATTGAGCAAGCAATGACTATCTTGTAAATCATAGTCATATGATTAGAAAAGATGGTTGTTTGTTTAAAAGTATAAACGAAATAATAAGAACGAGATACCATATTAGTGTAAAAGCAATTATGGATAATTAGTTAAGGCTTCGGAGATGCGTATTCTTTCCAGATTAACTTTTCTTACTGTCTACTTCAACAATGCACGATTCATTCAATGGCAGCCATAATTGACTAACTCATGTAGCATCCTCATCAAGTTAGTCTCTTCTGAACCATAGCAGTCCACTATATCCGAGTAACTCATGTAGCATCCTCATCAAGTTAACTCATGGCTTCCCACCATAGTCAAAGGTGAAGACCTAACCAATCCACTCCCCTTCACGATCCTACTCAAAACGCCACAAGCAAGGTCGGATCTTTCGGATCAGGGAACGCTGCTTCTCATACTCTAGCCTTAACGCCACAGAAACCTCAGTAACTCATGGTCAACGGGATTATATGTCACATATCCAAAGTCGCGCAGGCACGCTCTTGGAATCTGCAATGCATTCTCTAGCTTGTGATTCAATGCTATCCGGGCAAGACTTACATGGAACCCATGTAGAATACGGATGATTGTCATGGGTCATCCTCAATTCATGATTGAAGAACGAAAATGTACAAGAGAATGGAATCAAACGCATATTGAAATAGAATAGTAATATTATTAATCCATAAGAATCAGCAGAGCTCCTAACCCTAACTTAGGAGGTTTAGTTGCTCATGCTTTTACAGAAAATAGTGTAATGTTTGAATGGAGGAGGAAGAAGATCTCTAAACATGGGTGATCTCTTCCTTAAATACTAATCCATTTCCTAGGCCCACTTGGTAAGTGTTTGGGCTGAGTTTGGGGTGACTCCATGAGTTGGTACTCCCTTTGGGGCGTTAGATGCCCACCTTGCTTCCCTTTTGGGCGTTGGACGCCAGCTGCTCCCTTTTAAGCGTCCAACGCCAGGAATGGGGTTTGTAGCTGGCATTGAAAGCCAGTTTTGGACCTTCGATTCCAGAGATAAGTATGAACTATTATATATTGCTAGAAAGCCTTGGATGTTAGATTTCAAATACTATTGCGAGCATGCCATTTGGACTTCTATAGTTCTAGAAATGCTCCTTCGAGTGTATGGAGGTCAAAATCTGACAACATCTGTAGTCCTTTCTCTGTTCCTGATTCAGACTTTTTCAAAAGTCCTCAATTTCAGTCAGAATTTACCTGAAATTATCATAAAACACAACAACTCAAAGTAGAATCCAAAAATGTGAATTTTGCACTAAAACCTATGAAAACATAATAAAATTTGAACAAAACATAACTAAAATGATATAAAAAGTGTATAAAATATCCACTCATCAGGCAGCTCAACGCTGCTCGGGGTGAGCAGAAGAATTAAACAAGAAGCTTGTTGACACCGTCTCGTCGGCAGATGCTGCTAAGGCTGAGGTCGCCGATCTAAAGAAGAAAAATAGGGAGACCGTGAAGCATGCTCGGAACGCCATTGGTGCTACCGAGGAGGTGATCAAGGTGCAGGTGAAGTTGCTAGCCCCTGATTTCGATGTCTCCACTGTTAGCACATTCAAGACCATTAAAGATGGCAAGATTGTCGACCTCCCGAGGAAGTGACTTATGAACATTTGAACTTTTGGGCCGTAGTGGCTTTTTAGTGTATGTTGTGGATACTTTGTAGTATAGGAGTAAAATGTTTACCCTTTTGCTTATTAGATGATTGATTGTTAAGCCGACTTGAGGCTTTTACTCTTAACCGTTTACATTGCATGGCCTTTTTGCTTCGATGGCCGTTGATAAACCCCAATTTTGTGGTTTATATTGTGTAGAATTTGAGGGATTTTGTCAATATTTTCCGCATTTATTCACAAGAATTGCATGATTTTGTGTTCTCTTCCTAATATTGCTTCACGATGAAAAACATGCTTCTTTTGCCTTAAAATAGCCATGTTTTGATCCTCTTTTATTACCATTCGATGCCGTGATATGTTTGTTGAGTTATTTCAGAGTTTATAGGGCAAGAATGGCCTAGGAGAGAGAAAGAAACCATGCACAAGTGGAAGGAACATGAAGATTTGGATTTTGGGGAATTCTGCTTCGACGCATACGCGCACCTCATGCGCACCCGTGGGTGCG
>NC_029791.2:50624031-50626531 GCF_000816755.2 Arachis ipaensis
CAACGGCGGGTGCCTCCGTTGCAACGAAACCAGCCAATGATGCACCTAACCCAGCATCCGTTGCAACGCGCCCTGCCTCCGTTGCAATGTCACCAGCATCTGTTGCAACGCGCCCTGCCTCCGTTGCAACGCGCCCTGCCTCCGTTGCAATGTCACCAGCATCTGTTGCAACGCGCCCTGCCTCCGTTGCAACGCGCCTGGCCAACGTTGCAATGCACCCTGCCTCCGTTGCAACGCTCCCAGCTAACGTTGCACCGCCTCCAGCATCCGTTGCACCGCCCCCAGCCAACGTTGCAACGCGCCCTGCCTCCGTTGCAACGCTCCCAGCCAACGTTGCAACGCGCCCTGCCTTCGTTGCAACATCACCAGCATCCGTTGCAACGCGCCCTGCCTCCGTTGCAATGCTCTCGGCCAACGTTGCACCGCCCCCAGCATCCGTTGCATTGCCCCCAGCCAACGTTGCAACGCGACCTGCCTCCGTCGCAACGCGCCCAGCATCCGTTGCAACGCCCCCAGCATCCGTTGCAACGCCCCCAGCCAACGTTGCAACGCGCCCTGCCTCCGTCGCAACGCCCCCAGCATCCGTTGCAACGCCCCCAGCCAACGTTGCAACGCGCCCTGCCTCCGTTGCAACGTCACCAGCATCCGTTGCAACGCGCTCTGCCTCCGTTGCAACATCCCAAAAACCGTTGCAACGTGACCTGCCTCCATTGCAACGGCCCCAGCCAACGTTGCAACGCGCCCTGCCTCCGTTGCAACGTCACCAGCCAACGTTGCAACGCGCTCAGCATCCGTTGCAACGCCCCCAGCCAACGTTGCAATCCCCCAGCTTCCATTGCAATGATCCCAGCATCCATTGCAAAGCGACCTGCCTCCGTTGCAACGTCACCGGCCAACGTTGCAACGCACCCAGCCTCCGTTGCAACGCGCCCTGCCTCCGTTGCAACGCCTCCAGCCAACGTTGCAATGTGCCCAGCATCCGTTGCACCGCCCCCAGCCAACGTTGCAACGCGACCTGCCTCCGTTGCAACGCCCCCAGCCAACGTTGCAACGCCCCCAGCCAACGTTGCGACGCGCCCTGCCTCCATTGCAATGCGACCTGCCTCCGCTGCAACGCCCCCAGCCAACATTACAACGCGCACAGCATCCGTTGCAACGACCCCAGCATCTGTTGCAACGCGACCTGCCTCCGTTGCAATGCCCCCAGCCAACGTTGCAACGCCCCCAGCTTCCGTTGCAACGATCCCAGCATCCGTTGCAATGCGCCCTGCCTCCGTTGCAACGTCACCAGCATCCGTTGCAGTGCGCCCTGCCTCCGTTGCAACGTCACCAGCATCTGTTGCAGCGCACCCAACGTCGGGTCCGTCCCCTGCAACTGACCAGTCACTATGCCTGGTCACCGTGATGGGGTACGCGTGTACTGGTGCCCATGGGAGCGAGACAGGAGTGGCTTGTTTCCGTCCTCACAGGGTGCCTGCTCACCCTTTCCCGGGCGCTTCTTTCTGCTGGGACCACGTTCCGGGCCTTGGGGTGGCCCGACCTCGCTGGGTGCCAGCTCTCCCTCGGGCAACGTCCTTCCCCGGTTGACCACGTGCCGGGTCTTGCTGCCTAAGGGAGGACAAATCATCGCGCGTAGTGCTGGCAGTGGAACATAAGGGTAAAAGCTCGTTTGATTCTGATTTCCAGTACGAATACGAACCGTGAAAGCGTGGCCTAACGATCCTTTAGACCTTTGGAATTTGAAGCTAGAGGTGTCAGAAAAGTTACCACAAGGATAACTGGCTTGTGGCAGCCAAGCGTTCATAGCAACGTTGCTTTTAGATCCTTCGATGTCGGCTCTTCCTATCATTGTGAAGCAGAATTCACCAAGTGTTGGATTGTTCACCCACCAATAGGGAACGTGAGCTGGGTTTAGACCGTCGTGAGACAGGTTTGTTTTACCCTACTGATGATAGTGTCGCAATAGTAATTCAACCTAGTACAAGAGGAACCGTTGATTCGCACAATTGGTCATCGTGCTTGGTTGAAAAGCCAGTGGCGCGAAGCTACCGTGCGTTGGATTATGACTAAACACCACTAAGTCAGAATCCAGGCTAGAAGCGACGCGTGCGCCCGCCGCTAGTTTGTCGACCACAGTAGGGGGCCTGGCCCCCCAGAGGCACGTGCCGTTGGCGACATCCCCAGGGCGGACGAGCCCTGTGGGACGCCATGAAGCGCTATTCTGAATGCGCGGCGGGTAGAATCCTTTGCAGATGACTTAAATACGTGACGGGGTATTGTAAGTGGCAGAGTGGCCTTGCTGCCACGATCCACTGAGATTCCGCCCTTGTCGCTTCGATTCGTCCCCTCCCTCTGAAAAATTTCACAAGTTAAAGAATTCTCGAGGCCATAAATAGTCCCTAGGAGAAGCCGAGGTTTTTCGAGGCAGGCCAAGGCCCATGAAACAGAGACCGGACAACGACCGCGACTGAGCCGCGGGGGTTCCCGGGCGAGGCATAGA
>NC_029791.2:50641531-50646531 GCF_000816755.2 Arachis ipaensis
TGGGCAGGTTTCAAAGGAAGGGACGAAGGAGACTCGAGGGACAGCCCGAAGCGTCAGGCGCTTCGGACAATAACTGAACAGCTGCACCGTCTAGATCAAGCCACACGCACAACCCACACACCGCTCATCCGCCACCACGGTCCGCAAACACAGCACGCCCGGACGAACCGCGCCCCGCACGCCTAGGCGCGTGCAAGCAAGCGGAAGAACACGAGGTAGCCGAGTCAGCGCCGCTGGGCAGGGTTCGGGGGAAGCGACGAAGAACATTCAAGGGACAGCCAGATGCGTGAGGTGCTTCGGGCGATAGCCGAGCAGTCGCACCGTCTTAAGCAACACGCCCAACCCACACCGCATCGGGCACCGTCGTACGTCGACCCTAGATGTAGGGCGAGCACGACACGTTGCCCCTCGGGAGTGGACACGAACAGGTAACCGTCTTCCGCAACGTGCCCCCTCAAAGTGCTGGGACTAGCACGTCGCGTTGCCCCCTGCCCACGACACCCGCTACCGCACGCATATCCATAATCCGCGTTGTGCGCCACACTAGGCCTGGCCAAGCGTTGGGCTGCGCAAGCCGCGTTGCCCCTCGCGGGGGCGCACAGGCCGCCGCCGTTCCCACGTCGTGCTCGGACTTGGGATGATCCCCATAGTCCTGGGCCGAGCACAAGGTGTTACCCCGAGCGTGTGCCCAAGGCACAACTCCACCACGCCATGCTCCCTAGATGGTGTGGTGCGCAGAAATTGTGATTACACTTTGATTTTATAAAATTCATTGCTCTTTCTTTCCCTGGTAATGGCGCCAAAAACATGATGCCAATACCATGGTTCACAACTTCGCACAACTAACCAGCAAGTGCACTGGGTCGTCCAAGTAATACCTTACGTGAGTAAGGGTCGAATCCCACGGAGATTGTTGGTATGAAGCAAGCTATGGTCACCTTGTAAATCTCAGTCAGGCAGATATAAAATAGTAATGGGGTTTTCGAAATTAATTAATAAAATAAGGATAGAAACACTTATGTAAATCATTGGTGAGAATTTCAGATAAGCGTATAGAGATGCATTCGTTCCTCTGAACCTCTGCTTTCCTACTGTCTTCATCCAATCAATCTTACTCCTTTCTATGGCTGGCTTTATGTAAGGATGTCACCGGTGCCAATGGCTACTTTCGATCTCTCTCGGGAAAATGATCCAACTGCTCTGTCACAGCACGACTAATCGTCTGAAGGCATCACCTTTGTCGTTGGTTGCATCCTATTCCTCCCTGTGAAAATGGTCCGATGCGCTGTCACTGCATGGCTAATCATCTGGAGGTTCTCGATCATACTGGAATAGGATTTACTATCCTTTTGCGTCTGTCACTACGCCCAGCACTCGCGAGTTTGAAGCTCGTCACAGTCATTCAATCCCAGAATCCTACTCGGAATACCACGGACATGGTTTAGACTTTCCGGATTCTCATGAATGCCGCCATCAATCTAGCTTATACCACGAAGATCCCAATATCTCGGACTCGGTCCCCTGTATTAGTAATCTAAGAGATACTCGTTCAATCGAAGGTAGAACGGGAGTGGTTGTCAGGCACGCGTTCATAGGGAATGATGATGATTGTCACATTCATCACATTCAGGTTGAAGTGCGAATGAATATCTTAGAAGTGGAATAAGTTGAATTGAATAGAAAATAGCAGTACTTTGCATTAATTCTTGAGGAACAGCAGAGCTCTACACCTTAATCTATGGAGTGTAGAGACTCTACCGTTGAAAATACATAAGTGAAGGTCCAGGCATGGCCGAGAGGCCAGCCCTCAAAACGTGATCAATAGTCTCCTAAGATGAACAATGGATTAAAACTGAGACCAAAGATGTCTAATACAATAGTAAAAGGTCCTATTTATAATAAACTAGCTACTAGGGTTTACAGAAGTAAGTAATTGATGCATAAATCCACTTTCGGGGCCCACTTAGTGTGTGCTTGGGCTGAGCTTGAATGTTTCACGTGTAGAGGTCCTTCTTGGAGTTGAACGCCAGCTTTTGTGCCAGTTTGGGCGTTGAACTCCACTTTGCAGCTTGTTTCTGGCGCTGGACGCCAGAATTGGGCAGAGAACTGGCGTTGAACGCCAGTTTGCGTCATCTAAACTTGGGCAAAGTATGAACTATTATATATTTTGAGCGGGACTTATAGCTTTTTGCCTCTTGAATAGTTTTGGCATCTCACTTTATCCATTGAGGTTCAGAAATATTGGCATCTATAGGAACTCAGAGTTCATATAGTGTTATTGATTCTCCTAGTTTAGTATGATGATTCTTGAACACAGCTATTTTATGAGTCTTGGCCGTGGCCTTAAGCACTTTGTTTTCCAGTATTACCATCGGATACATAAATGCCACAGACACATAATTGGGTGAACCTTTTCAGATTGTGACTCAGCTTTGCTAAAGTCCCCAATTAGAGGTGTCCAGGGTTCTTAAGCACACTCTTCTTTTGCTTTGGACCTTAACTTTAACTGCTCAGTCTCAAGTTTTCACTTGACACCTACTTGCCACAAGCACATGGTTAGGGACAGCTTGGTTTAGCCGCTTAGACCAGGATTTTATTCCTTTAGGCCCTCCTATCCACTGATGCTCAAAGCCTTGGGATCCTTTTTATTTACCCTTGCCTTTTGGTTTTAAGGGACATTGGCTTTTTGCTCTTGCTTCTTGGTTTTAAGAGCTTTGGCTTTTTCTGCTTGCTTTTTCTCTTTTTTTTTCGCCTATTTTTTTTTCTGCAAGCTTTGTTCTTTGCTGCTTTTTCTTGCTTCAAGAATTATTTTTATGATTTTTCAGATTATCAAATAACATGTCTCCTTGTCATCATTCTTTCAAGAGCCAACATATTTAACATTCTTAAACAACAACTTCAAAAGACATATGCACTGTCCAAGCATACATTCAGAAGACAAGAAGCATTGTCACCACATCAATATAATTAAGCTAAGTTCAAGGATAAATTCAAAACTCATGTACTTCTTGTTCTTTTGAATTAAAACATTTTTCATTTAAGAGAGGTGATGGATTCATAGGACATTCATAACTTTAAGACATAGTTACTAACTAATAATGATCATGTAATGAAGACACAAACATAGATATGCACTTAACATAGAAAATAAAAAACAGAAGAAATAAGAGCAAGGAATGAATCCACCTTAGTGATGGTGGCGTTTCCTTCTTGAGGAAACAATGATGTCCTTGAGCTCTTCTATGTCTCTTCCTTGTCTTTGTTTATCTAGAAAAATAAGATCTTCCCATTCCCCAAATTTGGTGAATTTACACCATGTGGATTTTTTTTGACGATTTTTTTACCGCCCGGAAAGCCGGATATTCAAAAAAATTGAAAAACGGAGCAAACTTGCGATTTTTGACCTGGATTTTTTTGTGCAGCCTTTACATAATATTACCAAGGTTCCCTCAAAATTTCACAAAAAATGCATGAGCCAATTCTGAGATATGAAAATTTGGCTCCTCCGTTGCAACGCTACGAGCCATCATTGCAACGGCGGGTGCCTCCGTTGGGGGCGGGGGAGCCCGGCAGCACACCACAACCACAACGTGCTTGCTAGTGTGCCTAGGGGATGGCAAGGCAACGTGCATCTTGCTGGCATTGCGC
Source organism: Arachis ipaensis (assembly GCF_000816755.2). NCBI lineage: Eukaryota > Viridiplantae > Streptophyta > Magnoliopsida > Fabales > Fabaceae > Arachis > Arachis ipaensis. Next base: position 50,645,180 of record NC_029791.2, read on the forward strand.
CCAGCAAGCCTTTGGGCAACTCGAGTTTCAGCAGCATGACACCCCTCCCCCTATAATAGGCTGCCGAGCCATTACCAAAGTGCCACGGGTAGACGTCCTTTTTCGTGAGCAGACATACTCAAGGAAAGTGCTCTAGAGGTCAAATTTTGACGCCGTTTTTTGCAACAACCTCTAGAAAAATAAGATCTTTCCATCCCCGAAATTTGGTGAATTTACACAGTGTGGATTTTTTTTGCAGATTTTTTTACCGCCCGGAAAGCCGGAAATTCAAAAAAAAGCCGATTTTTTGCAAACGTGCGATTTTTGACCTGGATTTTTTTGTGCAGCCTTTACATAATATTACCAAGGTTCCCTCAAAATTTAAGAAAAAATGCACGAGCCAATTATGAGATATAAAAATTTGGCTCCTTCGTTGCAACGCTCCGAGCCATCGTTGCAACGGCGGGTGCCTCCGTTGCAACGAAACCAGCCAACGATGCACCTAACCCGGCATCCGTTGCAACGCGCCCTGCCTCCGTTGCAACGCTCACAGCCAACGTTGCAACGCGCCCTGCCTCCGTTGCAACGTCACCAGCATCCGTTGCAACGCGCCCTGCCTTCGTTGCAACGCGCCCGGCAGACGTTGCAACGCACCCTGCCTCCGTTGCAACACGCCCAGCCAACGTTGCACCGCCCCCAGCACCCGTTGCACCGCCCCCAGCCAACGTTGCAACGCGACCTGCCTCCGTTGCAACGCGCCCAGCATCCGTTGCAACGCCCCCAGCATCCGTTGCAACGCCCCCAGCCAACGTTGCAACGCGCCCTGCCTCCGTTGCAACGTCACTAGCATCCGTTGCAACACGACCCGCCTCCGTTGCAACATCACCAGCAACCGTTGCAACGCGACCTGCCTCCGTTGCAACGCCCCCAGCCAACGTTGCAATGCCCCCAGCTTCCGTTGCAACGATCCCAGCATCCGTTGAAAAGCGACCTGCCTCCGTTGCAACGCCTGCAGCCAATGTTGCAACGCCCCCAGCCAACGTTGCAACGTGCCCAGCATCCGTTGCACCGCCCCCAGCCAACGTTGCAACGCGACCTGCCTCCGTTGCAACGCCCCCAGCCAACGTTGCAATGCCCCCAGCCAACGTTGCGACGCGCCCTGCCTCCGTTGCAACGTCAGTAGCAAATGTTGCAACGCGCCCTGCCTCCGTTGCAACGTCACCAGCATCCGTTGCAACGCGAACTGCCTCCGCTGCAACGCCCCCAGCCAACGTTGCAACGTGACTGCCTCCGTTGCAACGCCCCCAGCCAACGTTGCAACGCCCCCAGCTTCCGTTGCAATGATCCCAGCATCCGTTGCAATGCGCCCTGCC
>NC_029791.2:50669031-50672652 GCF_000816755.2 Arachis ipaensis
GTTGGCCGGTGATGTTGCAACGGAGGCAGGTCGCTTTGCAACGGATGCTGGGATCGTTGCAACGGAAGCTGGGGGCATTGCAACGTTGGCTGGGGGCGTTGCAACGGATGCTGAGCGCGTTGCAACGTTGGCTGGTGACGTTGCAACGGAGGCAGGGCGCGTTGCAACGGATGCTGATGACGTTGCAACAGAGGCAGGGCGCGTTGCAACGTTGGCTGGGGGCGTTGCAACGGAGGCAGGTCGCGTTGCAACGATTGCTGGTGACGTTGCAATGGAGGCAGGGCGTGTTGCAACGGATGCTGGTGACGTTGGAACGGAGGCAGTGCGCGTTGCAACGTTGGCTGGGAGCGTTGCAACGGATGCTGGGCGCATTGCAATGGAGGCAGGTCGCGTTGCAACGTTGGCTGGGGGCAGTGCAACGGATGCCGGGAGCGGTGCAACGTTGGCCAGGCGCGTTGCAACGGAGGCAGGGAGCGTTGTAATGGATGCTGGTGACGTTGCAACGAAGGCAGGGTGTGTTGTAACGTTGGTTGGGAGCGTTGCAACGGAGGCAGGGCGCGTTGCAACATTGGCTGGGGGCGTTGCAACGGATGCTGGGCGCGTTGCAACGTTGGCTGGGGGCGGTGCAACGGATGCTGGGGGCGGTGCAACGTTGGCTGGGCGCGTTGCAACGGAGGCAGGGTGCGTTGCAATGTTGGCCGGGCACGTTGCAACGGAGGCAGGGCGCGTTGCAACGGATGCTGGGTTAGGTGCATCGTTGGCTGGTTTCGTTGCACCGGAGGCACCCGCCGTTGCAACGATGGCTCGGAGCGTTGCAACGAAGGAGCCAAATTTTCATATCTCATAATTGGCTCGTGCATTTTTTCTAAAATTTTGAGGGAACCTTGGTAATATTATGTAAAGGCTGCACAAAAAAATCCAGGTCAAAAATCGCACGTTTGCTCTGTTTTTCATTTTTTTTGAATTTCTGGCTTTCCGGTTGGTAAAAAAATCGGCAAAAAAATCCACAAGGTTTAAATTCACCAAATTTGGGGGATGGAAAGATCTTATTTTTCTAGAGGTTGTTGCAAAAAACGGCGTCAAAATTCGACCTCTAGAGCACTTTCCTTGAGTATGTCTCCTCACGGAAAAGGATGTCTACCCGTGGCACTTTGGTAATGGCTCGGCAGCCTATTATAGGGGGGAGGGGTGTCGTGCTGCTGAAACTCGAGTTGCCCAAAGACTTGCTGGGCGCAATGCCAGCAAGATGCACGTTGCCTTGCCATCCCCTAGGCACACTAGCAAACATGTTGTGGTTGTGGTGTGCCGCTGGGGTCCCCCGCCCCGGGTCCAAGGTCGAGCACGGACGTCTGGCTGTGGCGAACCCCGATCACCGAAGGACCAACAAGAAGGGAAACACGTCCGTGCACGGCCCACCTAGGCACCACCTAGGGAGCATAGCGTGGTGGAGTTGTGCCTTGGGCACACGCTCGGGGCAACACCTTGTACTCGGCCCAGGACTAGGGGGATCATCCCAAGTCCGAGCACGACGTGGGAACGGCGGGCGGCCTGTGCGCCCCCACGAGGGGCAACGCGGCTTGCGCAGCCCAACGCTTGGCCAGGCCTAGTGTGGCGCACGACGCGGATGATGGATATGCGCGCGGCAGCGGGTGTCGTGGGCAGGGGGCAACGCGACGTGCTCGTCCCAGCACTATGAGGGGGCACGTTGCAGAAGACGGTTACCTGTTCGTGTCCACTCCCGAGGGGCAACGTGTCGTGCTCGCCCAACGTCTAGGGTCGACGTACGACGGTGCCCGATGCGGTGTGGGTTGGGCGTGTTGCTTAAGACGGTACGGCTGTTCGGCTATCGCTCGAAGCACCTCACGCATCTGGCTGTCCCTTGAATGTTCTTCGTCGCTTCCCCCAAACCCTGCCCAGCGGCGCTGACTCGGCTACCTCGTGCGCTTCCGCTTGCCTGCACATGCCTAGGCGTGCGGGGCACGGTTCGTCCGGGCGTGCTGTGTTTGCGGACCGTGGTGGCGGATGAGCGGTGTGTGGGTTGTGCGTGTGGCTTTATCTAGACGGTGCAGCTGTTCGGTTATTGTCCGAAGTGCCTGAAGCTTTGGGCTGTCCCTCGAGTCTCCTTCGTCCCTTCCTTTGAAACCTGCCCAGTGGCGTTGGCTCGGCCCTCCCGTATGCTTCCGTTTGCCTGCATGCGCCTAGGCGTGCGGGGCACGGTTCGTCCGGGCGTGCTGTGTTTGCGGACCGTGGTGGCGGATGAGCGTGTGTGGGTTGTGCGTGTGACTTTATCTAGACGGTACAGCTGTTCGGTTATCGTCCGAAGCACCTTACGCTTCAGGCTGTCCCTCGAGTCTCTTTTGTCCCTTCCTTTGAAACCTGCCCAGCGGCGTTGGCTCGGCCCTCCCGTATGCTTCCGCTTGCCTGCACGCATCTTGGCATGCGGGGCGCGGTTTGTCTGGGAGTGCTGGGTTTGCGGACTGTGTTGGCGAATGAGTGGTGTGTGGGTCTTGAGTGCTGTCTGACTCTTTGCCTCGCGCAACGAACGGGCGCACCGGATCTTCTCCATGTGTGGGCTCGAGCTACCGTGCTCGTTTCACTGTTGTGCGGCTCCTGTGTTTCCTACCCCGTGGTGTGGTATCACTGCCTTGCCCCAACCTTTCCTCTCCGGAGTCCCCTAGTGGGATTGCCGGGGGAGTTCCAAGACACGCCCGTGGTCCTACCCGTTTCGGCGCTCTGCGCGGCAACGGTGGCCTGCGTGCGCGTTCTGTTCTCACTGGTGTGGTGCACGCGGTTGGGATGGGGTCTTAGATCCCCGTCTGTCCCTCAGATGATTCGGTTTCTCGGAAAGACGCCTGCCGCCGTGTCCTTCGAAAGCTTCCACTCGCGGGGGGCGTTGGCAGCTCGGCGCGCAGGGTCGGTGAAGGATGCTACCTGGTTGATCCTGCCAGTAGTCATATGCTTGTCTCAAAGATTAAGCCATGCATGTGTAAGTATGAACTAATTCAGACTGTGAAACTGCGAATGGCTCATTAAATCAGTTATAGTTTGTTTGATGGTACTGGTGCACGAAGTTTGAATCACACTTTTCACAACTCGTACCACTAACCAGCAAGTGCACTGGGTCGTCCAAGTAATACCTTACGTGAGTAAGGTTCGAATCCCACGGAGATTGTTGGTTTGAAGCAATCTATGGTTATCTTGCAATTCTTAGTCAGGAAGTCAATTGTATTTATCAGTTGAATTGCGAATAAACAAGAGAGCATGGGTTAAAGGTTACTTGTTATGCAGTAATGGAGAATATGTTGGAGTTTTGGAGATGCTTTGTCTTCTGAACCTCTGCTTTCCTTTGTCCTCTGATTCACGCACGCACGTCCTTCTATGGCAAGCTGTGTGTTGGGGTATCACCATTGTCAATGGTTACATCCCCTCCTCCTGTGAAAATGGTCCAAATGCTCTGTCACAGCACGGCTAATCATCTGAGGTTCCCGATCATGCTGGAATAGGTTTCACCCTCCTTTTGCGTCTGTCACTACGCCCAGCACTCGCGAGTTTGAAGCTCGTCACAGTCATTCAATCCCTGAATCCTACTCGCAATACCACAGACAAGGTTTAGACTTTCCG
>NC_029791.2:50677054-50680016 GCF_000816755.2 Arachis ipaensis
TTCTGATTAAGGAATCTAAGAGATATTCATTCAATCTGATGTAGAACGGAGGTGATTGTCAGACACACGTTCGTGGATTGAGAAAGGTGATGAGTGTCACTGATCATCACCTTCTCCATAGTTAGGCGCGAATGGATATCTTAGATAGGAACACGCATGTTTGAATGGAAAACAGAAATACTTGCATTAATTCATTGAGACACAGCAGAGCTCCTCACCCCCAACAATGGAGTTTAGAGACTCATGCCGTCAAAGAGTACAAAGTTCAGATCTGAAATGTCATGAGATACAAAATAAGTCTCTAAAAGTTGTTTAAATACTAAACTAGTAGCGTAGGTTTACAAAAAATGAGTAAACTATGATGGGTGGTGCAGAGATCCACTTCTGGGGCCCAATTGGTGTGTGCTGGGGCTGAGACTTGAATAATTCACGTGCATAAGGCTGTTTTGGGCGTTCAATGCCAGGTTTGGATCCATTTCTGGCGTTGAACTCCAACTTTTGATCCTTTTCTGGTTTATCCTTGAGCAAAGTATGGACTATTATATATTGTTGGAAAGCCCTGGATGTCTACTTTCCAACGCAATTGGAAGAGCATCATTTTGAGTTCTGTAGCTCCAGAAAATCCACTTTGAGTGCAGGGAGGTCAGACTCCAACAACATCAGCAGTCCTTTTTCAGCCTGAATCAGATTTTTGCTCAGCTCCCTCAATTTCAGCCAGAAAAATACCTGAAATTACAGAAAAACACACAACTCATAGTAAAGTCCAGAAATATGAATTTTTCCTAAAAACTAATGGAAATAAACTAAAAACTAACTAGAATATACTAAAAACTATATGAAATTAACCCCAAAAAGCGTATAAAATATCCGCTCATCACAACACCAAACTTAAACTGTTGCTTGTTCTCAAGCAATGACAAATAAAATAGAAGACTAATAGGTTGAGAAGCAATAATATCTTAGAGTTTTTAAGTGAAGCTCAGATTCTAATTAGATGAGCGGGACTAGTAGCTTTTTGTTTCCGAACAGTTTTGGCATCTCACTTTATCCATTGAAGCTCAGAGTGATTGGCATCTATAGGAACTTAGAATTTAGATAGTGTTATTGATTCTCCTATTTCAGTATGATGATTCTTGAACACAGCTGTTTCATGAGTCTTGGCCATGGCCCTAAGCACTTTGTTTTCCAGTATTACCACCGGATACATAAAGCGGATAAACACACCAAACTTAGAGGTTTGCTTGTCCTCAAGCAAAAGAAAAGAAAGGAGAGGGATAGAAGGAGAGCTAGGTGCAATTGTTGATTAAAGGGGAGGGAGGCCGAACCCAAATTTAAAGGGAGGGAGGATGGGTTTTCGAAAAAAGAAATAAAGATATGATAAAAGAGATTGATTTGGAAAAGATAAGATAGAAGATATGATAAGAGAGGATATAGTTTAAAATTGAAAAGATATGAAAGATTTTTGAAAAAGATAAATCTAGATTTTGAAAAAGATAAAGTGGAGATTTTGAAAAAGATATTGAAGAGTCGAAAAGATAGATTTGTTTTTTTTAAAAAGATTTGAAAAGAGTTGGATTGAATTTGCAAAGAGGGTTTGTGCTTATGGATTAAGATATATTTGATATTTTTAAAGTAGGATTTTTAGAAATTAGGGATTTTAGAAATCAGGGTTCTTAACATGTTTATGCAAGAAATCATGAATTGAAGTATGAAAATCAAGATTAGAATGAAAAAATATGAAGAAAAATGAGTTTGCCACCTCCCCATCATCCTGGCATTTGAACACCCAAACACTGCCTGTTTTGGGCGTTCAACGCCCAAATGCTGATCTCCTGGGCGTTCAACGCCCAGTTGTTGCCCTCTTCTGGCGTTGAACGCCAGATTGCTGCCCTTACTGGCGTTCAGCGCCCGCTGGCTGCCCCTTTTGGGCGCTGAACGCCCAAAATAGGCTCTTACTGGCATTTTCTTGCCAGTGAGCTCTTTTTTTCTGTTTTGTGTGCAGATTCCTTTTGTAACCCTGTGAACTTATGCAATTGATTCTTTACCTTGTTATCAATGAACTCTATATAAACAAATAAAAATAAAAATAGAAATAGGGCATAATGCTTAGAAGATTGATGCCCCATGGCTGGGTTGCCTCCCAGCAAGCGCTTCTTTATTGTCTTTAGCTGGACCTTGCTGAGCTTTTAGTCTAGCTTCAGCCTTGAGCATTCTTGCTCAACGTTGCCTTCAAGATAGTGTTTGATTCTCTGTCCATTGACAATGAACCTCTTATCAGAATCAATATCTTGAAGCTCCACATAACCATATGGTGATACACTTGTAATCACGTATGGTCCCCTCCACCGGGATTTCAATTACCCGGGGAATAGCCTGAGTCTAGAGTTGAACAGTAGAACCTTCTGTCCTGGCTTAAAGATTCTAGATGACAGCTTTCTGTCATGCCACTTTTTTTATTTCTCTTTATAAAGCTTGGCATTTTTGAAAGCCTTGAATCTGAATTCCTCTAGATCATTTAGCTGGAGCAATCTTTTTTCTCCAGCTAATTTGGCATCAAAGTTTAGGAATCTGGTTGCCCAGTAGGCTTTATGTTCCAGTTCCACGGGCAGGTGACATGCCTTACCCTACACAAGTTGGTATGGAGAGGTCCCTATAGGGGTCTTGAATGCTGTTCTGTAAGCCCACAGAGCATCATCCAAGCTCCTTGCCCAATCCTTTCTACGGGTACTTACTGTCCGTTCTAGGATTCTCTTTAATTCTCTGTTAGAGACTTCAGCTTGCCCATTAGTTTGTGGATGATATGGAGTAGCCACCTTATGGCGAATTCCATACCGAACCATGGCAGAGTAAAGCTGTTTATTGCAGAAGTGAGTGCCCCCATCACTGATCAGTACCCTGGGGACACCAAACCTGCTGAATATATGTTTCTGGAGGAATTTCAGCACTGTTTTAGTATCATTGG
>NC_029791.2:50682466-50684966 GCF_000816755.2 Arachis ipaensis
TACACAATCACTACTAAGTATGCTAAGTATGATCTGAACTTGTGAATGGCGTAAACCACTGCAAGTAATTCTTTTTCTGTGGTTGTGTAATTCTTCTGGGCAATGCGACTAGCTGCAAGTAATTCTTTTTCTGTGGTTGTGTAATTCTTCTGGGCATCATTTAGAATGCGACTAGCATAATAAATAACGTGCAGAAGCTTGTCATGCCTCTGTCCCAACACTGCACCAATGGCGTGATCACTGGCATCACACATTAGCTCAAATGGTAATGTCCAGTCTGGTGCAGAAATAACTGGTGCTGTGACCAGCTTAGCTTTCAGCGTTTCAAACGCCTGCAGGCACTCTGTGTCAAACACAAATGGCGTGTCAGCAGCTAGCAGATTGCTTAGAGGTTTTGCGATTTTTGAAAAATCTTTTATAAACCTCCTATAGAATCCTGCATGCCCCAGAAAGCTTCTGATTGTGTTAACATTGGCAGGTGGTGGTAATTTTTCAATTACCTCTATTTTTGCTTGATCCACCTCTATTCCCTTGTTTGAGATTTTATGTCCAAGAACAATTATGTTGATGCTTGCCCCAAGATCGCATAAAGTTGTCTTGGTGCAATTACCTTCTAATATGCATGGTATCAGAAAACTCCCAGGGTCTTTAAGCTTTTCAGGAGAGCTCTTCAGAATGACTGCACTGCATTCTTCAGTGAGGAGAAGTCTTTCTGTTTCTCTCCAATCCTTTTTATGACTCAATATCTCTTTCATGAACTTGGCATAAGAAGGTATTTGCTCAAGTGCTTCTGCGAATAGAATCTTTATTTCAAGAGTCCTGAGGTAATCTACAAAGCGAGCAAATTGCTTATCCTGCTCCTCTTTTCGGAGTTTTTGAGGATAAGGTATCTTGGCTTTATATTCCTCAACCTTAGTTGCTGCAGGTTTATTGCCTACAGAAGTGGTTGAAGAAGCCTTTTTAGAGGGGTTGTTATCAGCATTTGTGTGTGTCTGATCCCTCACTGGCAATTGAGTACCAGGGTTAGAAGCTGGAGTGAAATTGGACGCCAGCTCCTTGTCTGTTCCTGGCATCTGAACGCCAGAACTGTGCCCATTTTGGGCGTTCAGCGCCAGATATTGCCCATTTTGGGCGTTCAACGCCATATCTTTGCCTATTTCTGGCGTTGAACGCCAGTCCTGCCTTGTTTCTGTCGTTGAACGCCAGTCCTGAGCATGGTCTGGGCGTTCAGCGCCAGCCTTCCACCAAATTTCTGGCATTTTAGTTTCAGAATTACTTTTCCCTGGGCTCTTACTGTCCTTAGGTGAATTTTGGGTGGTTTGCTCATTTCTTAGTTTTTTGTTGCCTTGATGTGGGGTATTTAGTGTTTTCCCACTTCTTAATTGAACTGCTTAGCATTCTTCTGTTATTTGCCTTGACAGCTGCTGCTTTGTTTGCTTAAACTGTTCTTCCATATGTATATTAGCCATCCTTGTCTCTTGTAGTCTATCTTTGAATTCGGCTAACTGCTTTGTTAGAAAGTCCAATTGCTGATTGACTTCAGCAGCTTGTTTTACAGGACTGAGTTCAGCAGTTACTGTCTTAACCTCTTCTTTCCTGGAAGGGTCACTTCTTAAGTACAGATGTTGATTCCTGGAAACTGTATCAATGAGCTCTTGAGCCTCTCCAATTGTCTTTCTCATGTGGATAGATCCACCAGCTGAGTAATCTAGAGACATCTGAGCTCCTTCTGCAAGCCCATAGTAGAAGATGTCTAACTGAACCCACTCTAAAAATATTTCAGAGGGGCATTTTCGTAGCATCTCTCTATATCTCTCCCAGGCATCATAAAGAGATTCATTATCTCCTTGTTTAAAGCCTTGGATGTCCAGCCTTAGCTGTGTCATCTGTTTTGGGGGAAGGTATTGATTCAGGAATTTTTCTATCAGCTGTTTCCATGTCCTTATGCTGGCCTTAGGTTGGTTATTCAACCACCTCTTAGCTTGATCTTTTACAGCAAATGGAAATAGTAATAGTCTGTAGACATCCTGATCTATTTCTTTATCATGTACTGTGTCAGCAATCTGTAGAAACTGTGCCAGAAACTCTGTAGGTTCTTCCTGTGGAAGACCGGAATACTGGCAACTTTGCTGTACCATGATAATGAGCTGAGGATTCAACTCAAAGCTACTGACTCCAATGGAGGGTATGCAGATGCTACTCCCATATGAAGCAGTAGAGGGGTTAGAATATGACCCCAGAGTCCTCCTGGACTGTTCATTTCCGCTTAGGTCCATGACGGAGAAAGGGAGATGATGTAAAATAGAGAATTTTATTTTTTTGGAGGAAAAAATGCCAAGGAACACCAAACTTAAAAATTTTAAGATCACGACACAAGGAAAACTCAAGAACAATTTGAAGACTCACAAGAACCCAAGCACATGAAGGAAGAACACCAAACTTAAAATTTTTAGAAAATCAAACTAAAATTTTCGAAAAACACAGAAAAATCAACAAGAAA
>NC_029791.2:50692466-50697606 GCF_000816755.2 Arachis ipaensis
GATGCTGAGCGCGTTGCAACGTTGGCTGGTGACGTTGCAACGGAGGCAGGGCGCGTTGGAACGGATGCTGGTGACGTAGCAACGGAGGCAGGGCGCGTTGCAACGTTGGCTGGGGGCGTTGCAACGAAGGCAGGTCGCGTTGCAACGGTTGCTGGTGACGTTGCAACGGAGGCAGGGCGCATTGCAACGGATGCTGGTGACGTTGCAACGGATGCTGGGCGCGTTGCAACGGAGGCAGGTCGCGTTGCAACGTTGGCTGGGGCAAGTGCAACGGATGCTGGGGGCGGTGCAACGTTGGCCGGGCGCGTTGCAACGGAGGCAGGGCGCGTTGCAACGGATGCTGGTGACGTTGCAACGGAGGCAGGGCGCGTTGCAACGTTGGCTGGGAGCGTTGCAACGGATGCTGGGCGCGTTGCAACGTTGGCTGGGGGCGGTGCAACGGATGCTGGGGGCGGTGCAACGTTGGCTGGGCGCGTTGCAACGGAGGCAAGGTGCGTTGCAACGTTGGCTGGGCGCGTTGCAACGGATGCAGGGCGCGTTGCAACGGATGCTGGTGACGTTGCAACGGAGGCAGGGCACGTTGCAACGGATGCTGGGTTAGGTGCATCGTTGGCTGGTTTCGTTGCAACGGAGGCAGGGCACGTTGCAACGGATGCTGGGTTAGGTGCATCGTTGGCTGGTTTCGTTGCAACGGAGGCACCCGCCATTGCAACGATGGCTCGGAGCGTTGCAACGAAGGAGCCAAATTTTCATATCTCATAATTGGCTCGTGCATTTTTTCTAAAATTTTGAGGGAACCTTGGTAATATTATGTAAAGGCTGCACAAAAAAATGCAGGTCAAAAATCGCACGTTTGCTCCATTTTTCATTTTTTTTGAATTTCCGGCTTTCCGGGTGGTAAAAAAATCGGCAAAAAAATCCACACGGTGTAAATTCACCAAATTTGAGGGATGGAAAGATCTTATTTTTCTAGAGGTTGTTGCAAAAAACGGCATCAAAATTTGACCTCTAGAGCACTTTCCTTGAGTATGTCTCCTCACGGAAAAGGACGTCTACCCGTGGCACTTTGGTAATAGCTCGGCAGCCTATTATAGGGGGGAGGGGTGTCATGCTGCTGAAACTCGAGTTGCCCAAAGGCTTGCTGGGCGCAATGCCAGCAAGATGCACGTTGCCTTGCCATCCCCTAGGAACACTAGCAAGCACGTTGTGGTTGTGGTGTGCCGCCGGGATCCCCCGCCCCCAACGGAGGCACCTGCCGTTGCAACGATGGCTCGGAGCGTTGCAACGGAGGAGCCAAATTTTCATATCTCAGAATTGGCTCGTGCATTTTTCATGAAATTTTGAGAGAACCTTGGTAATATTATGTGAAGGCTGCACAAAAAAATCCAGGTCAAAAATCGCACGTTTGCTCCGTTTTTCATTTTTTTTTGAATTTCCGGCATTCCGGGAGGTAAGAAAATCGTCTGCGAACCCCGATCACCGAAGGACCAACAAGAAGGGAAACACGTCCGTGCACGGCCCACCTAGGCACCACCTAGGGAGCATGGCGTTGTGGAGTTGTGCCTTGGGCACACGCTCGGGGCAACACCTTGTGCTCGGCCCAGGACTAGGGGGATCATCCCAAGTCCGAGCACGACGTGGGAACGGCGGGCGGCTCCCCCGCGAGGGGCAACGCGGCTTGTGCAGCCCAATGCTTGGCCAGGCCTAGGGTGGCGCACGACGCGGATGATGGATATGCGCGCGGCAGCGGGTGTTGTGGGCAGGGGGCAACGCGACGTGCTCGTCCCAGCACTTTGAGGGGGCACGTTGCGGAAGACGGTTACCTGTTCGTGTCCACACCCGAGGGGCAACGTGTCGTGCTTGCCCTACATCTAGGGTCGACGTACGACGGTGCCCGATGCGGTGTGGGTTGGGCGTGTTGCTTAAGACGGTGCGGCTGTTCGGCTATCGCCCGAAGCACCTCACGCATCTGGCTGTCCCTTGAATGTTCTTCGTCGCTTCCCCCGAACCCTGTCCAGCGGCGCTGACTTGGCTACTGATGTGTATTTTCGTAAAACGAATTCTAAACACACAAAACTAACCGGCAAGTGCACCAGGTCGCATCAAGTAATAAAACTCACAGGAGTGAGGTCGATCCCACAGGGATTGAAGGATTGAGCAATTTTAGTTTAGTGGATGACTTAGTCTAGCGAATCAAGAGTTGATTTGAGTGGTTTGTATTCGATAGAAGCTAAATTGCATGAAATTAAAAGGGAGAGGGACAATTGGAAAGAATTTAAAGTGTAGAGAAATTAAAGAGGCTGAATCTTAAAGTGCAAGTAATATAAATTGCAAAAACTTAGATTGCAAGAAATGTAAATTGTAGAATCTTAAAGTGCAAGAAATGTAAATGGCTTGAATTGTATAGGGAATTGGGAATTGGATTTGCAGAAATTAAACAAGGAAAAGTAAAATGCAATAAACAGAAAAGTAGAAGATGACTTGAATTAAACCGGATCTAAAACGGAAATGAGAAAAAGCTTGGTGTAGCAATGAAATAAAGAAATTGAAATTTAAAACTGTAGATCTCAGGACTCAAGAGACTAGATAGCTGAGTCTAGATCTCACTGCCTTCCTAGATCCAGCAAGAACAATTGCAAAGGAAATAAAGAAGCGTAAATTGCAGAGAGAGTAGAAGAAGAAGCAATTAACAGAAAAGGAAATTCAATTATGCAGAAAATTAAACAAGATCTCAAGGTGAGATTGAAACAGAAGTTCTTCAATTCTCCACCCAAGATCCAAAGCAAGAAAAGTAAAGAATGCTGAGCAAGAACAAGGAAGAAGAGAGATCAATTCTCCTTCCTAATTCTCTAGAATTCTAAAGCAACAAATCAAAAAAGTAAAGGTGAACTCTCTGTAAGTGTTCCAAGAATTCTAAAGGAAAAGCTCCCTGAAAAACTTAAATCCTAAGCTATTTATACACTTTCTTCAAATGGTATTCAAGCCTTGAATTGGGCCTTTGCTCTTGATGGAATTGGGTTGATAAAAGCCTCTGTTGATTGCTCTTGGAGTTGGAGAGAAATCCATTGTGAACCGGGCTATAAATCATAAAAGCTTGAGTCAAAGTTTGAGGCAAACTTTGGCTCAAGCTTTTCATATCAGCTGCCCCCATTTGCTGCTACCAACGTTTGGGCTAAAGTTTGAGGTCAAACTTTAGGCCAAACGTTGATCCCCTTGTGTGCATATGTGGCGCCAACATTTGCCAAAAAGTTTGAGGCAAACGTTGGCGCAAGCTTTTTTCCCAAAAGTTTGAGCTAAAGTTTGAGGCAAACTTTTGCTCAAGCTTTTTGTTCTCTCTTGCTCCTTGCCCTTTCTTCTTTCTTCAACCTTCTTCAAAGCTCTTTTCACCTATCATCAATCAACCAAACACATCAAAGCTATGCTCAAAATCATGAGTTTGTTATTCTTTCATAATATATGACAATTATAGCATAAAATCTCATGAAATTGCATTAATTCATCCATGGTTGATTGGATCAAAGGAAATATGGAATTTCACCCAATTGGCTTACTTATGGCTCAAGAAAGTGCATAAAATCAATTGAAAACAAAAGAAAAAGACTAGTGAAACTAGGCTAAGATGACTTGTCATCACAACACCAAACTTAAAACTTGCTTGTCCCCAAGCAAGAAAAGAATTATGCTCAAAGGTTCTTTCAATCAGAATGGATTTGAAAAATTACATGTATTATCCTGTGAGAGAAGTGATTAAGTGACAGTGGGGTGAACTCTAAATTATATGCTCATGCAAATGCTTCAGTGCTTACTAGTCCCTACATCTTGGGAGTCTTAGGTCTTAGAACTTTCATCCAAATAATATCATGGAGATCTCTCTATAGGTAATCACCTTGAAGCAGCTTAGAGTTGCTGTGCTTTGGCCTTGACTCTAAGTGTCATGTCTCAAAGCGGTTCTTTAGATAAGCTTTCAATCAATACTCCTAAACCAGTTGATTTTAAGGTATTAGGTGTTAAAGCACCCCTAAGGATTTACTTACTCAAGCCTCTCTCTTTGACACAATTCGACCACAAGCATTTACTAGGATAACAACTCTTTGAGTTTTTGTTTCTTCTTTCTTTTATGCGTAGTAATTGATGCTCAGAGCCTTGGGCCATGTTCTTTTTGTTTTTGTATTTTCTTTATTTTCTTTTGTTTTGTTTGCTGCTTCTTGGATCAATAAATGTTTGAGAATCTCCACAACACTTCTTTGAACTCTATGTCCCGCCTATGAGCTCCCATGCAAGTTTTCATAAGCATGCATCCTTAATACATGATTATACAACTAGAACCACCACTTTTCCTAATCTTTAGCTTGCCTCAAAATTGTTTAATTCCTCAATCCTTCTTTTCAAAGAACTTTCATGTGATGCATTTTTGAAATATTGAGTGCAAACAAGTTTGGAGAGTATAGTGTTGTAAATGATCAAGCATCTTGATTATTGAATTACAGAAAAGCTATACTAGACAGAAGGACAGATAGAGGTATAATATCACTTTCAGTCACAGCAATATCTGATAATGAATAATACAACCTTTTGGAGTTTACTTGCTGTCCTCTTCCTCATCATCATTGCTGATCTTCACATTCCTCTTTCATGTCTTTGATTGATGATGCTAAATCTTCCCAAAAGTTTGTATGATACTCTGCAGTGACATTGAAAGTTGCTTGTTCCCCAAGCACTTAGAAACAATGGTTAGCATGCATGACTTATTTGTGGGCCTTTGTACTTACTTTGGTGTGGGAACACCAAACTTAGTACCTTGCCAATGGTTCTTGTTCATCAAACTAACCAGATGTGAAACTCTTTTTCTTTGCTAAAAGTAGTAAAACTGAAAACTAGGAAATAGCAAAATAGTTAACTAGTTTATATAAATGCTTGAAGCTAGCATGATGCAGAAGGTGAGAATATATTTTATGATGAAATTTTGGTGGAACACCAAACTTAGAATCCTTCATTCTCCCTTAGATTGTTTTGGTGTGCAACACCAAACTTAGCTTCTTGCAATATAGATAAAACTAATTAACCCCTTTTTTTTATTGAAATAGTTATGAAAAGAAGGTTACCTCCGGTTGGGTTGCCTCCCAACAAGCGCTCTTTTATT
>NC_029791.2:50697639-50700139 GCF_000816755.2 Arachis ipaensis
CAAGGTTTTGAACCAGTTGTTCCATTTGCCTTTCAACTCTTCTGAGTGAGGCCTCTTGGTTCCTGCTTATCATCTCTTGATTTTTCCTTATTTCTTCCTGCTCTATTGTTATCATTTCTTGAACATTCATGAATCTTTCCATCATCATTTCTAGAACATAGAGTCTTTGAGAGTTTGGAATTGGTTGTGGTTGTGTCAATTGTGATGGTTAATGAGAGTCATTTTGGGCAAGTGGTGAGGTAGGACGCGGTTGGAAGTGTGTGTATTGGGATGGTGTGTGATGATTGTTGTTGTGGGGTTGGTTTTTATGTTGGTTTTTGAAGTTGGGGTTGTTGCAGTTGAAGTCCCTTAGTTTTTGATTTTGGTTTTCAACCCCCCTCCAGTTGGATTGAGTTCTCCAGGGTGGGTTGTACAAATCATTCTGAGTCCTACGTTGGAACATGCTTGAGGAGCTGTCTGGAGAGTGTGATCGCTCATAACTTTGTTGCTCATAGTTAATTACTCCAGAACTTTTTTCAAGTTGATTCCACCAATGGGGATTTTGAGGTGAGTTCTGTGCATTTGCCACAGCATGTTGCAGTTCCTCTATTTTTCTGTTAATTAGCTCCAATTGTTGCTTAAGCTGTTGATGTATCTGCTCGCTTTGGGCCATGATTGCGCGAATACCTTCAATTTCCTTCTCTTGTGCGAATGGTTGCACTTCTGCTTCTGGTTTAACAATTCCCTGAGGTGGTTTCAGCTTGGCAAGGAGTTCACTCATTAGTTCTTTCCATCCGATGATGTTTCCTTGTGGGAAAGCTTCAAACCACTGAGCAATGTCGTTCATGGTGATGAGTGGTTGCTTGTCATCTAAGGTAGGGATATTACTCCCCTGCTTACTGAAATTCATTGAGTTCCCCTCCATGATCTGCACAATTACAAATAGTCCAAATGAAGATTGAATACATTCATGTCCAAAATGTGGTTAAAAGGTTTAGCTGACACAATGTATCAAATAGTTGATAAGCTTGAAAGATTAGTAAGAGAGAATTGCTTCTCTCGTATATTCAATAAGCTGAAGTATGAGAATCATACGAAGCCAGAGA
The DNA here is from genome assembly GCF_000816755.2 of Arachis ipaensis. Classification (NCBI taxonomy): domain Eukaryota; kingdom Viridiplantae; phylum Streptophyta; class Magnoliopsida; order Fabales; family Fabaceae; genus Arachis; species Arachis ipaensis. Next base: position 50,698,725 of record NC_029791.2, read on the forward strand.
AACCAAGAAAACTTCACTGTATTGCTAAAGTGAGGTTTCAGTTAGTTCAAGCAAAAATTCAAACAGTTAGTGGGTTAATCCAAAGTTAGAGAAACAGAAAATAAAAATGCTAGATCTAGATCTCCACTTCACTTAATCATTGTCAATCTATTTCAATCCCCGGCAACGGCGCCAAAAACTTGATGTGTGGAAAACGATCCAACACGAAACTAACCGGAAAGTGCACCGGGTCGCATCAAGTAATAAAACTCACAGGACTGAGGTCGATCCCACAGGGATTGAAGGATTGAGCAATTTTAGTTTAGTGGATGACTTAGTCTAGCGAATCAAGAGTTGATTTGAGTGGTTTGTATTCGACAGAAGCTAAATTGCATGAAATTAAAAGGGAGAGGGATAATTGGCAAGAATTTAAAGTGCAGAGAAATTAAAGAGGCTGAATCTTAAAGTGCAAGTAATATAAATTACAGAAACTTAGATTGCAAGAAATGTAAATTGCAGAATCTTAAAGTGCAAGAAATGTAAATGGCTTGAATTGTAAAGGGAATTGAGAATTGGATTTGCAGAAATTAAACAAGGAAAAGTAAAATGCAATAAACAGAAAAGTAGAAGATGACTTGAATTAAACCGGATCTAAAACGGAAATGAGAAAAAGCTTGGTGTAGCAATGAAATAAAGAAATTGAAATTTAAAACTGTAGATCTCAGGACTCAAGAGACTAGATAGCTGAGTCTAGATCTCACTGCCTTCCTAGATCCAGCAAGAACAATTGCAAAGGAAATAAAGAAGTGTAAATTGCAGAGAGAGTAGAAGAAGAAGCAATTAACAGAAAAGGAAATTCAATTATGCAGAAAATTAAACAAGATCTCAAGGTGAGATTGAAACAGAAGTTCTTCAATTCTCCACCCAAGATCCAAAGCAAGAAAAGTAAAGAGTGCTGAGCAAGAACAAGGAAGAAGAGAGATCAATTCTCCTTCCTAATTCTCTAGAATTCTAAAGTAACAAATCAAAAATGTAAAGGTGAGCTCTCTGTAAGTGTTCCAAGAATTCTAAAGGAAAAGCTCCCTGAAAAACTTAAATCCTAAGCTATTTATACACTTTCTTCAAATGGTCTTCAAGCCTTGAATTGGGCCTTTGCTCTTGAGGGAATTGGGTTGATAAAAGCCTCTGTTGATTGCTCTTGGAGTTGGAGAGAAATCCATTGTGAACCGGACTATAAATCATAAAAGCTTGAGTCAAAGTTTGAGGCAAACTTTGGCTCAAGCTTTTCATATCAGCTGCCCCTATTTGCTGCTACCAACGTTTGGGCTAAAGTTTGAGGTCAAACTTTAGGCCAAACGTTGATCCTCTTGTGTGCATATGTGGCGCCAACGTTTGCCAAAAATTTTGAGGCAAACGATGGCGCAAGCTTTTCTCCT
>NC_029791.2:50710614-50718178 GCF_000816755.2 Arachis ipaensis
ATTTTATTGCCTCTTATTCAAAAGATCTACTATTTTATTCATGTTTGCTGATGATGAGAAAAATAGACTATAACTTAATTAGGGATAAAATAAAAATAGACACTAATTACTACTAATGATCATGTAATGAAGACACAAACATAGATAAGCACTTATCATAGAGAAAACGAAAAACAGAGAAAGTAAGAACAAGGAACGAGTCCACCTTAGTGATGATGGCGTTTCCTTCTTGAGGAAACAATGATGTTCTTGAGCTCTTTTATGTCTCTTCCTTGCCTTTGTGGCTTGATTCCTACTGATTTTTGGTATTTCTATCCTCAGTTGCTTCCAATAATTATGTGGAGGGAAGTGCATCCCCTGAGGTATCTCAGGGATCTCTTGATTTGCAGCCACATGTTCTACCACTGAGCTATAGATCCTTCACATAATTGTTTTACCACACCAAACATAGAATGTTGCTCGCCCTCGAGCAAAAGAAGAAGATGTGGAAAAAAAAAACTAGGATTATGAGGAGGGAAGGTGGGGATCCTGTGCAGTCCACAGATCTTGAAATATGTTCCAGTTCCACGGGCAAGTGGCATGCCTTGCCATACACGAGTTGGTATGGAGAGGGCTCTATAGGGGTCTTGAATGCTGTTCTGTAGGCTCACAGAGCATCATCCAAGCTCCTTGCCCAATCCTTTCTACGGGTATTTACTGTCCGTTCCAGGATTCTCTTTAATTCTCTGTTAGAGACTTCAGCCTTCCCATTGGTTTGTGGATGATATGGAGTGGCCACCTTGTGGCGAATTCCATACCGAACCATGGCAGAGTAAAGCTGTTTATTGCAGAAGTGAGTGCCCCCATCACTGATTAGTATTCTAGGGACACCAAATCTGCTAAAAATATGTTTCTGGAGGAACTTCAGCACTGTTTTAGTATCATTGGTGGGTGTGGCAATAGCCTCAACCCATTTTGATACATAGTCAACTGCCACCAGAATATAAGTGTTTGAGTATGATGGTGGGAAAGGTCCCATGAAGTCAATTCCCCATACGTCAAACAACTCAATCTCCAAGATTCCTTGTTGAGGCATGGCGTAACCATGAGGCAGATTGCCAGCTCTTTGGCAACTGTCACAGTTACGTACAAACTCTCGGGAATCTTTATAGAGTGTGGGCCAATAGAAACCACATTGGAGGACCTTGGTGGCTGTTCGCTCACCTCCGAAATGGCTTCCATATTGTGATCCATGGCAATGCCATAGGATCCTCTGTGCTTCTTCTCTAGGCACATACCCACGGATTATTCCGTCTGCACATCTCTTAAAGAGATAGGGTTCATCCCACAAGTAGTACTTTGCATCAGTAATTAATTTCTTCTTTTGTATCCTGTTATACTCCTTGGGTATGAACCTTGCAGCTTTATAGTTTGCAATATCGGCAAACCATGGTGTTTCCTGAATGGCTAATAAATGCTCATCCGGAAAAGTCTCAGAGATCTCAAGAGAGGGGAGGGGCATCCCTTCTACTGGCTCTATCCGGGACAGATGATCAGCCACTTGGTTCTCTGTCCCTTTTCTGTCTCTTATTTCTATATCAAACTCTTGCAGAAGCAACACCCATCTGATGAGCCTAGGTTTTGAATCCTGCTTTGTGAGTAGATATTTAAGAGCAGCATGATCAGTATACACAATCACTTTTTGCCCTTAAGGTCACCTATGGACCACCCAAGAGCTGTCTTGTGTGTCCTTAGCACTTGAATAAGTGCCTCCTCTTCCTGTGAATTTAAAGCAGAGCTTATGATCACTAGAAAAGTGTCATCTTCTCCCAGAAAGGCATATTTCAAGGATGGTGGTAATGGCTTGAGCTCGGGTCCACGTCGTCCCATGGCAAGCTGTATGTAGGGGGTCACCGTCGTCAATGGCTACATCCCATCCTCTCAGTGAAGAATATGCTCACATGCTCTGTCACAGCACGGCTAATCATCTGTCGGTTCTCGATCATACTGGAATAGGATTCTTTATCCTTTTGCGTCTGTCACTAACGCTCAGCACTCGCGAGTTTGAAGTTCGTCACAGTCATTTGATCATTGAATCCTACTCGGAATACCACAGACAAGGTTTACACTTTCCGGATTCTCATGAATGCCGTCATCAGTTCTAGCTTATACCACGAAGATTCTAATTAAGAGATCTAAGAGATACTCATTCAATCTGATATAGAACGGAGGTGGTTGTCAGGCACACGTTCATGGGTTGAGGAAGGTGATGAGTGTCACGAATCATCACCTTCATCACAGTTAAGCACGAATGAACATCTTAGGTAGGAACAAGCGTGTTTGAATGGAAAACAGAAATACTTGCATTAATTCATCGAGACACAGCAGAGCTCCTCACCCCCAACAATGGAGTATAGAGACTCATGCCGTCAAAGAATACAAATTTTTGATCTAAAATGTCATGAGATACAAAATAAGTCTCTAAAAGTTGTTTTTATACTAAACTAGTAGCCTAGGTTTACAAAAAGTGAGTAGACTATGACAGATGGTGCAGAGATCCACTTCTGGGGCCCACTTGGTGTGTGCTGGGGCTGAGACTTAAGCAATTCACGTACATAAGGCCATTTTGGGCGTTCAACGCCAGGTTTGGATCCATTTCTGGCGTTGAACTCCAACTTTTAATCTTTTTCTGGCGCTGGACGCCAGAATTGGGCAGAGAACTGGCGTTGAACGCCAGTTTACGTCATTTATCCTTGAGCAAAGTATGGACTATTATATATTTCTGGAAAGCCCTGGATGTCTACTTTCCAACGCAATTGGAAGCACGCCATTTCGAGTTATGTAGCTCCAGAAAATCCACTTTGAGTGCAGGGAGGTCAAAATCCAACAGCATCAGCAGTCCTTTTTCAGCCTGAATCAGATTTTTGCTCAGCTCCCTCAATTTCAGCCAGAAAAATACCTGAAATTACAGAAAAACACACAACTCATAGTAAAGTCCAGAAATATGAATTTTTCCTAAAAACTAATGAAAATAAACTAAAAACTAACTAAAACATACTAAAAACTATATGAAATTAACCCCAAAAAGTGTACAAAATATCCGCTCATCAGGGCACGTGGCCTATTCAGGCCGGTCGGCCACAGCGATTACAACGGAGGACCCAAAATTCCACATATCACCGTTGGCTCGTGAGTTTTGCCTGAAGTTTTGTCGGGGTGTTAAGAATACTTTTTAAAGGCTGCACGAAAAAATCCCGGTCAAAAATGACCTTTCCTCTTTAGGGCGAGCCGCCCCCCGGCCCCCGGGGGAAGAATGGGCCGTAGAACGCAAACGGATCCCCGAACGGCAAAGCCGACCTCAACCGGCTTAACTTCTGTAACGGCTCGGCAGCCTATTATACGGAGGCGTCTCCAGTTGCTCAGACTCGACCTGGCCGAAGGATTGCTGGGCGCAATGCCAGCACTACGCGCGATGATTTGTCCTTCCCTAGTCAGCAAGACCCGGCACGCGGTCAACCAGGGAGGACGTTGCCTGAGGGAGAGCTGGCACCCAGCAAGGTCGGGCCACCCCAAGGCTCGGAATGTGGTCCCAGCAGAAAGACGCGCTCTGGAAAGGGTGAGCAGGCACCCTACGAGGACGGAAACAAGCCACTGCTGTCTCGCTCCCATGGGTACCAGTACACGCGTACCCCATCACGGTGACCAGGCATAGTGACTGGTCAGTTGCAGCAACGTCGGCTGGGGGTGTTGCAACGGAGGCAGGTCGCGTTGCAACGGATGCTGGGGTCATTGCAACGGATGCTGCGCGCGTTGCATTGTTGGCTGGGTGCGTTGCAGCGGAGGCAGGTCGCATTGCAACGGAGGCAGGGCGCGTCGCAACGTTGGCTGGGGGCGTTGCAATGTTGGCTGGAGGCGTTGCAACGGAGGCAGGTCGCGTTGCAACGTTGGCTGGGGGCGGTGCAACAGATGCTGGGCACGTTGCAACGATGGCTGGGGGCGTTGCAACGTTGGCTGGAGGCGTTGTAATGGAGGTTGGACGCGTTGCAACGGAGGCAGTGTGCGTTACAACGTTGGCCGGTGACGTTGCAACGGAGGCAGGTCGCTTTGCAACGGATGCTGGGATCGTTGCAACGGAAGCTGGGGGCATTGCAACGTTGGCTGGGGGCGTTGCAACGGATGCTGAGCGCGTTGCAACGTTGGCTGGTGACGTTGCAACGGAGGCAGGGCGCGTTGCAACGGATGCTGGTGACGTTGCAACGGAGGCAGGGCGCGTTGCAACGTTGGCTGGGGGCGTTGCAATGGAGGCAGGTCGCGTTGCAACGGTTGCTGGTGACGTTACAACGGAGGCAGGGCGCGTTGCAACGGATGCTAGTGACGTTGCAATGGAGGCAGGGCGCGTTGCAACGTTGGCTGGGGGCGTTGCAACGGATGCTGGGCGCGTTGCAACAAAGGCAGGTCGCGTTGCAACGTTGGCTGGGGACAGTGCAACGGATGCTGGGGGCGGTACAACGTTGGCCGGGCACGTTGCAACGGAGGCAGGGCGCGTTGCAACGTTGGCTGGGAGCGTTGCAACGGAGGCAGGGCACGTTGCAACCTTGGCTGGGGGCGTTGCAACGGATGCTGGGCGCGTTGCAACGTTGGCTGGGGGCGGTGCAACGGATGCTGGGGGCGGTGCAACGTTGGCTGGGCACGTTGCAACGGAGGCAGGGTGCGTTGCAACGTTGGCCGGGCGCGTTGCAACGGAGGCAGGGCGCGTTGCAACGGATGCTGGTGACGTTGCAACGGAGGTAGGGCACGTTGCAACGGATGCTGGGTTAGGTGCATAGTTGGCTGGTTTCGTTGCAACGGAGGCACCAGCCGTTGCAACGATGGCTCGGAGCATTGCAACGAAGGAGCCAAATTTTCATATCTCATAATTGGCTCGTGCATTTTTTCTAAAATTTTGAGGGAACCTTGGTAATATTATGTAAAGGATGCACAAAAAAATCCAGGTCAAAAATCACACGTTTGCTCCGTTTTTCATTTTTTTTTGAATTTCCGGCATTCTGGGCAGTAAAAAAATCGTAAAAAAAAATCCACATGGTGTAAATTCACCAAATTTGGAGGATGGAAAGATCTTATTTTTCTAGAGGTTTTTGCAAAAAACGGCGTCAAAATTCCACTTCTAGAGCACTTTCCTTGAGTATGTCTCCTCACGGAACAGGATGTCTACCCGTGGCACTTTGGTAATGGCTCGGCAGCCTATTATAGGGGGGAGGGGTGTCGTGCTGCTGAAACTCGAGTTGCCCAAAGGCTTGCTGGGTGCAATGCCAGCAAGATGCACGTTGCCTTGCCATCCCCTAGGCACACTAGCAAGCACGTTGTGGTTGTGGTGTGCCGCCGGGGTCCCCCGCCCCGGGTCCAAGGTCGAGCACGGGCGTCTGGCTGCGGCGAACCCCGATCACCGAAGGACCAACAAGAAGGGAAACACGTCCGTACACGGCCCACCTAGGCACCACCTAGGGAGCATGGCGTGGTGGAGTTGTGCCTAGGGAACACGCTCGGGCCAACACCTTGTGCTCGGCCCAGGACTAGGGGGATCATCCCAAGTCCGAGCACGACGTGGGAACGGCGGGCGGCCTCTGCGCCCCCACGAGGGGCAACATAGCTTGCGCAGCCCAACACTTGGCCAGGCCTAGTGTGGCGCACGACGCGGATGATGGATATGCGCGCGGCAGCGGGTGTCGTGGGCAGGGGGCAACACGACGTGGTCGTCCCAGCACTTTGAGGGGACACGTTGCGGAAGACGGTTACCTGTTCGTGTCCACTCCCGAGGGGCAACGTGTCGTGCTCGCCCTACGTCTAGGGTCGACGTACGACGGTGTCCGTTGCGGTGTGGGTTGGGCGTGTTGCTTAAGACGGTGCGGCTGTTCGGCTATCGCCCGAAGCACCTCACGCATCTGGCTGTCCCTTGAATGTTCTTCGTCGCTTCCCCTGAACCCTGCCCAGCGACGCTGACTCGGCTACCTCGTGCGCTTCCGCTTGCCTGCACGCGCCTAGGCGTGCGGGGCGCGGTTCGTCCGGGCGTGCTGTGTTTGCGGACCGTGGTGGCGGATGAGCGGTGTGTGGGTTGTACGTGTGGCTTTATCTAGTCGGTGCAGCTGTTCGGTTATTGTCCGAAGCGCCTGACGCTTCGGGCTGTCCCTCGAGTCTCCTTCGTCCCTTCCTTTGAAACCTGCCCAGCGGCGTTGGCTCGGCCCTCCCGTATGCTTCCGCTTGCCCGCATGCGCCTAGGCGTGCGTGGTGCGGTTCGTCCGGGCGTGCTGTGTTTGCGGACCGTGGTGGTAGATGAGCGGTGTGTGGGTTGTGCGTGTGGCTTTATCTAGCGGTGCAGCTGTTCGGTTATCGTCCAAAGCACTGATGAACGGATAATTTATACGCTTTTTGACATTGTTTTTAGTATGTTTTTAGTAGGATCTGGTTTCTTTTAGGGATGTTTTCATTAGTTTTTATGTTAAATTCACATTTCTAGACTTTACTATAAGTTTGTGTGTTTTTCTGTGATTTCAGGTATTTTCTGGCTGAAATTGAGGGACTTGAGCAAAAATCAGATTCAGAGGTTGAAGAAGGACTGCTGATGCTGTTGGATTCTGACCTCCCTGCACTCAAAGTGGATTTTCTAGAGCTACAGAACTCGAAATGGCGCTCTTCCAATTGCGTTAGAAAGTAGACATCCAGGGCTTTCCAGAAATATATAATAGTCTATACGTTGGCCAAGTTTAGATGACGCAAACTGGCGTTCAACGCCAGCTCTCTGCCCAATTCTGGCGTCCAGCGCCAGAAAAGGATCCAAAACTAGAGTTGAACACCCAAACTGGCACAAAAGCTGGCGTTCAACTCCAAGAAGGACCTCTACACGTGCAACACTCAAAGCTCAGCCCAAGCACACACCAAGTGAGCCCCGGAAGTGGATTTATGCATCAATTACTTACTTCTGTAAACCCTAGTAGCAAGTTTATTATAAATAGAACATTTCACTATTGTATTTGACATCTAGGGATTATCTTTTGATCATATTTTGATCTATTGATCACGTTTTGGGGGCTGGCCTCTCGGCCATGCCTGGACCTTTCACTTATGTAATTTTAACGGTAGATTTTCTACACTCCATAGATTAAGGTGTAGAGCTCTGCTGTTCCTCAAAGATTAATGCAAAGTACTACTGTTTTCTATTCAATTCATCTTATTTCGCTACTAAGATATTCATTCGCACTTCAACCTGAAGGTGATGAACGTGACAATCATCATCATTCCCTATGAACGCGTGCCTGACAACCACTTCCGTTCTACATTAGATTGAATGAGTATCTCTTAGATCTCTTAATCAGAATCTTCGTGGTGTAAGCTAGAATGATGGCGGCATTCAAGAGAATCCGGAAGGTCTAAACCATGTCTGTGGTATTCCGAGTAGGACTCAATGAATGAATGACTGTGACGAGCTCCAAACTCGCGATTGCTGGGCGTAGTGACAGACGCAAAAGGAGGGTGAATCCTATTCCAGCATGATCGGGAACCTCAGATGATTAGCCGTGCCGTGACAGGGCAT
>NC_029791.2:50718201-50721510 GCF_000816755.2 Arachis ipaensis
GTAATTTTCTTTTTGTTTTGTTTTCAAAAATTTTTCAAAAATCTTTCAAAAATTTCTCCTTTGTTTTCGAAAAAAAAAATGTGTTTTCAAAAAATATATTTTTCTTCAGAATTTTTAAGAATGAATTCTAGTGTTTCATGAAGCATGGCTAGCTGTAAAGCCATGTCTAATACAACTGTAGGGCATGTTAGACGTGTCATGTCTGAGTTACATACTAAAGCTTGGCTGGCTATTAAGCCATGCCTGACCCTTTGATTGGAGCTTTAGAGCATAAGATTCCTGGAATTCATATTAAAAATTTTGAATCCTTATTTTTATTTTTCATAATAATTTTAGAAAAAATCCAAAAAAATTAGAAAATCATAAAAATCAAAAATATTTTTCTGTTTCTTGTTTGAGTCTTGAGTGATGTTATAAGTTTGGTGTCAATTGCATGTGCATCTTGCATTTTTTCCGAAAATTTTCATGCATTCATAGTGTTCTTCATGATCTTCAAGTTGTTCTTGGTAAGTCTTCTTGTTTGATCTTTGCATTTGCATGTTTTGTGCCTTTTCTTGTTTTTCATATGCATTCTTGAATTCTTAGTGCCTAAGCATTAAAGATTTCTAAGTTTAGTGTCTTGCATGTTCTCTTTGCATTAAAAATTTTTCAAAAATGTGTTCTTGATGTTCATCATGATCTTCATAGTGTTCTTGGTGTTCATCTTGACATTCATAGCATTCTTGCATGCATTCATTGTTTTGATCCATAACCTTCATGCATTGCATCATTTTTCTTGTTTTTCTCTCTCATCATTAAAAATTCAAAAATAAAAAAAATATTTTTCCTTTTTTCTCTCATAAAATTCGAAAATTTGGATTGACTTTTTCAAAAATTTTTAAAATCTAGTTGTTTTTATGAGTCAAATCAAATTTTCAATTTAAAAATCTTATCTTTTTCAAAACCTTTTTCAAAAATCAAATCTTTTTCATTTTTCTTAGTTATTTTCGAAATTTTCAAAAATATTTTTCAAAAATCTTTTTCTTATCTTTATCACATAATTTTCGAAAATAACATCATCAATTAATGTTTTGATTCAAAAATTTCAAGTTTGTTACTTGCTTGTTAAGAAAGATTCAAACTTTAAGTTTTAGAATCATATCTTGTGATTTCTTGTGAATCAAGTCATTAATTGTAATTTTAAAAAAAAATCAAATCTTTTTTCAAAAACTAATTTCTATCATATCTTTTCAAAAATATCTTCTTATCTCACCTTTTCCAAAAATTTGATTTCAAAATATCTTTTCTAACTTCCTAACTTCTTATCTTTTCAAAATTTGTTTCAACTAACTAACTAACTTTTTGTTTGTTTCTTATCTTTTTCAAAACTACCTAACTAACTCTCTCTCTCTCTCTAATTTTCGAAAATATCTCCCTCTTTTTCAAAAATTCTTTTTAATTAACTAATTATTTTAATTTTTGATTTTTTTTAATTTTCGAAAATTACTAACATTTTTCAAAAACTATTTTCAAAAATCACTAACTCTTTTTCAAAAACTATTTTCGAAATTTCCCCTCTCTCATCTTATTCTATTTATTTATTCATCTACTAACATCTCTCCCTCACCCACCAAAAATCCGAACCCTCTCTCTCTCTTTCTGAGTTCAGATTTTTCTCTTCTTCTTTTCTTCTACTAACAATAAGGAACCTCTTTACTGTGACATAGAGGATTCCTCTTCTTTTCTTTTTCTCTCCTCTTTCTTATGAGCAGGGATAGAGAAAAAGGAATTCTTGTTGAAGCTGATCCAGAACCTGAAGGGACTCTGAAGAGAAAATTAAGAGAAGCTAAATTACAACAATCCAGAGACAACTTGATTGAAAATTTCGAACAAGTAAAAGAGATGGCAGCCGAACCCAACAACAATGCAAGGAGAATGCTTGGTGACTTTACTGCACCAAATTCCAATTTACATGGAAGAAGCATCTCCATTCCTGCCATTGGAGCAAACAACTTTGAGCTGAAACCTCAATTAGTTTCTCTGATGCAGCAGAACTGCAAGTTTCATGGACTAGCTTAGCAAACTTAGTCTCTGATCTATCCAAGGCCACTGTAAGTTTCATGAATGAAACAAGGTCTTCCATTAGAAATTTGAAAGCACAAGTGGGCCAGCTGAGTAAAAGGATCACTGAAATCCCTCCTAGCACTCTCCCAAGCAATACAGAAAAAAATCCAAAAGGAGAATGCAAGGCCATTGACATAACCAAAATGGCCGAACCCAATGAGGGAGAGGAGGACGTGAATCCCAAGGAGGAAGACCTCCTGGGACGTCCAGTGATCAATAAGGAGCTTCCCTCTGAGGAACCAAAGGAATCTAAGGCTCATCTAGAGACCATAGAGATTCCATTAAACCTCCTTATGCCCTTCATGAGCTCTGATGAGTATTCCTCTTCTGAAGAGAATGAGGATGTCACTGAAGAGCAAGCTGCCAAGTTCCTTGGTGCAATCATGAAGCTAAATGCCAAATTATTTGGCATTGATACTTGGGAAGATGAACCTCCCTTGTTCACCAATGAACTAAGTGATCTGGATCAACTAACATTGCCTTAGAAGAAACAGGATCCTGGAAAGTTCATAATATCTTGTACCATAGGCACCATGATCTTTAAGGCTCTATGTGACCTTGGTTCAGGGATAAACCTCATGCCCCTCTCTGTAATAGAGAAACTGGGAATCTATGGGGTGCAAGCTGCTAAAATCTCACTAGAGATGGCAGACAATTCAAGAAAATAGGCTTATGGACAAGTAGAGGACGTGTTAGTAAAGGTTGAAGGCCTTTACATCCCTGCTGATTTCGTAGTCTTGGATACTAGAAAGAAAGAGGATGAATCCATCATCCTAGGAAGACCTTTCCTGGCCACAGCAAGAGCTGTGATTGATGTGGACAGAGGAGAATTGATCCTTCAGTTAAATGAGGACAACCTTGTGTTTACAACTCAAGGATCTCTCTCTGCATCCATGGAGAGGAAGCATAAAAAGCTTCTCTCAAAGCAGAGTCAAACAAAGCCCCCACAGTCAAACTCTAAGTTTAGTGTTAGAAGGCCACAACCAAACTCTAAGTTTGGTATTGAACTCCCATATCCAAACTCTAAGTTTGGTGTTGGAGAGTCTCAGCAATGCTCTGAACATCTGTGAGGCTCCATGAGAGCCCACTGTCAAGCTATTGCCATTAAAGAAGCGCTTGTTGGGAGGCAACCCAATTTTTATTTATCTAACCATATTTTTCTTAGTTATATGTCTTTATAGGTTCATGATCATGTGGAGTCACAAA